>NC_050535.1:1449759-1511057 GCF_002922805.2 Oryzias melastigma | reverse complement strand
AGCGATGTCTGGTTTTAATCTACTAGTCGTCTGTGGCTCTGCTCCCACCCAAATCGCTACACTATATTTCCTTCCAACATATTATATTATTTTCAAAACATTTTGGAAGAAGCGCCACTGAGCCGCAAGGGAGTGCTTGAAGAGCCGCATGCGGCTCCGGAGCCGCAGGTTGCCGACCCCCGCTCTAAGTGAAGGGTTTTACGATGCTCCAGCACCCTGAGGAGCTTGTTTGTTAACAAAGCTGACAGAAGTGG
Organism: Oryzias melastigma; assembly: GCF_002922805.2. Classification (NCBI taxonomy): domain Eukaryota; kingdom Metazoa; phylum Chordata; class Actinopteri; order Beloniformes; family Adrianichthyidae; genus Oryzias; species Oryzias melastigma. Next base: position 1,510,803 of record NC_050535.1, on the reverse strand, counting down.
TGCCCTGCAGAACACTCTGTAGTCTAGCAGCTTTAAATATTAATGCGCCCTCCACTAAACATTTATACTGAAGACACGCTTCCTGGCTTGGACTCAATCTTCTGTTATTGTCAAGCAGGAGCTATTTATTTCTGGTTTGAAAAGGTCCCAGCGAGAACTCTGTCAAACCCTTTCTGATTTATCTGTTTGAGTCTCTGCTTTTCATGATTTCGTGGTCATCCATCAATCTTTAGTCACGTCTGAGAAACATTCAGCTCCATGATTTAAAGAAAAACAAAAAGTACAAAATTATTTTCTGTCGTATAAGTTACAGTTTCTTCATAGTTTATCCAGGGGAGCGACTTATACTCAGGAGCAGGCACGTGCACACATAAGGCCCTTTTTACCTCGTGTCCAAAAGTGCTCTAGTTCCCTGTTGTTGTTTTTTAAAGCTTTTATTCAAATTCATATTAATTAACTATTGTTAGTGATATAAGAAAAAATAAATAAATAAATCCACTGGTATTCTATTGTTTATTCCAAATCTATAATAAAGTGAAGTGCTGCCGCAAACAATTATTTTAATAGTCGACTAATCACCGATTATTTTTTCGATTAGTCGACCAATCGGGTCATGAGAAAACTGGATTAGCTTAAAAAACTGAAGAAAGCCCAAGTTAGCCAAAACAGCTAGCATGCAGCTGAAACATTAGCTAGCGCCAAATTAGCCCAAAAAACAGAAGAAATACTAAATTAGCCAAAATAGCTACCTAGCAACTGAAATATTAGCTAAACTAGCCTAAAAAAACCTTAATAAATGCTTAAAGAGTCAAAGCTAGCATAATACAGTTATAACTTTCATCTTTACTACACTCTGACTCCATATAATATAAAGTAACGACTAATCGACTATTAAATTAGTTGACTATTTTAACAGTCGATTAGTCAACTAATCATGGCAGCCCTAAAGTGAATGAAATGTTCTTAATTTTCATATTGCTTTAAGCAAAAACCAAAAAAATGGTTTTTGGTGCCCTTCTCCAAATTTGAGTCCCCACCCCTCAGATATCCTGTGCATCTTCCAGCTCAGGAGCAACTTGTTTTTTTTTTTTTAGCCATCAAAAAGCTCTTATATTTGTAATTTTTCCAGTGAAGAAACGGCTGTTTCCTCTAACAACCACTCGAGGGCGCTGCATCCAAAGTATTTGCTACTGACAGCAGCAGAAGAAGAAGTGTCGTCCAAAACAATCATGGAAGAGAATCTGATTGTTTTCCTCTTAAATTTAGATATTTTTCTTATACAGATCAAAAGATTAGTATTATTGTATTTATTTCTTTGTTTATTAGCTGCGCTGGGCTCAGTGGATTTATTCTGAAACGTCAGACTTTTCTCCTAAAGTGCGACTTGTACTCCAGAAAATACGGTTTGTATTTACGTTTGAGCTTGTTTGACGTATCGTAACTTTCTGGCCGTCCAGCTAATTCCACCTCAAAGAAAAGCAGCTTTACATATCAGATTTTAACAGTCATGCAACACATTACTAATAATAATGGAGCAACATAACGGTAGTCGAAAGAATACAATCACTGGAGCTAAAGTTTTGGTGTTAAAGGGTTACATTTTTTATTTTTATACAAAAAAAAGTAATAGGAACCCCTGTAATTCTCCAACAAATTTATTTTTGTTTTAACAAATTGCTTCATAAAATAAATCTTGTAAGCATTGATTTTTCCTTAGTGAACATAAATAAAACTTCAGATCTTGTGAGCCTGTCTGACCCAAATCTACCCCACACTTGTTGAGAGGCTTATTTTGCAGGTAGTTGGGTCATCATCAATCATTCATGCTGGCATTTCCTTTCATCTGATGCCTCTGTGTGTATATTTAGTAGCACAAACCAGCAGCTTTCACTTGGGCCTTTTTCTTGATCTGAGGCTGCTCTAGGCTTTATGCTGCTGGAAACACGTGCACGCTGGGCTGCGTGTGCATGTCAGTTCAGACAGGTGCCGCGCTGCAGGTTTAATGGCCCGCGGTGTGGCTGACTCCCCCCCTTGGCAGTCTGAATCCTTTTCTTGTGCTCAGCAGAGTGTGACAGTTTGAGTGTTAGGTTGGCGACAAGCTAATGCAGGCAGAGAAAGTTGTTGTATTTCCTCAGGCTGCACATTCATGTGAGTGTCGAGTGTCGAGGCGGAGCTCACATGTTGACACGCTGCAGATGGTAACATGCACCATCAATGCTTGACTGAGCGCACTTGAAAAGGGATAAAGTCAATTAAAGCGGGAAGTGGCGTTGTACGGTTTGATGGCTATTGGCTATTGGCTCTCACCCTCCCCTTATACTCCTGTCACAGCAACACATTAAAGAAAAAAACGTTTTTTCAAAATGGCGGCTTTTCTGTTGCCTTTATCTCCATAGCAACCATTTTATTTTTTGGTCACCTGGGACTGACAAACAGGTCTATGTCATTTTTAGAAGAATCGTCAAAAAAATATTTTTTTATTTCCTTAGCAACAGAGGTTTTTTGCTAACCACGCCCGCATTTTTAATAAATTCATATTGAATGTTATATCATTTTGTTCAGCTTGAGCCTAATATTCAAGTATTCAAATTTCACAGTATTGTGCTAAAAAATGTGCGAACAGCTTGGGAACGCCACTTTTGCGAGCTCGCCACGCTAACGGCGTCCAAAGTTTGCAAATTCTAATTCCAACATTTTTTCCCAAGTAGCGTTCAAAGTCTGCTCGGGGAGTTAGGAGGCGATGGACCAAAATCTCTAGGAGGAGTTATATTTTTTGTAAAAATTCAAGATGGCCGCTTATCGCTTCAGCCTGTATGTGACATTGAGAATTCTCAAAAAAAGAATTTTAATGACTTTTTTGTATTGAAAATTGCCACAAAATGGCCGCCAATCCATCAATTAATCTTTCAGAGCTTTCATTTGAGAAACAAAAACCCTCCTGTAACCTCCATAATGTCCATCAGTCTCCTTCCAGTGAGGTGTTAGACCCCAGACGGGACCAGCTCAAATTACATTTTCCTCCCGGTTGATCCCCTTCATTTCTCGTGGCGTTCCGTTCTCAGCTTTATTCCGGCTCCTCTTCATTTTTATGGCCCCGCTCTGGTCCTGCAGCCTCACATCCAAGTCTCCCCATCACATCTGCTGATGTTGAAGTGTCACCGGAGTCCTCTCGGATCGGGACTGCAGCACTGAGGAGATGAGCTGCACGATCAGTTAATGGCTACATCAAAACAGGATCAAATGATATTGACGTTCAGCTCTGCAGTAAATGAAATATGCATCGGACTCTGCTCTCGTCGCTTCTGAGAAGCTTCTCTTCTCTGGTGTCTGATGAGGAACTCTTTGTTAACTTTAGCAAATTACACGAGACTTGTATGCATTTAAAAACAGTAAAAAGGGAATATTGATTTTAGTCGGTGAATGCAGACTTTCTGGTGGTCAAGCAGTGACTTTAACCGTAGAAATGCAAACACAAGATAGGCTTTCAAAGTGGAAATGTTCTTAAAAAAATCTCCTAAAAGCTGCGGCTGAACCACGATAGCGGAGCGTGAGAAGACTTTTATCAGCGTGACGCAGGACACAATGCTTCTTCTGCTTCTCTTTTTTCCCCAGATTTGGTTAAATTAGAAAGAGCTCATTTGCTTTCTCTCCAAAATCCTTTGCAGGGCTTTTTGTTGTGTTAATTAGCTCAGAAAGAACATTTAGTATGCTTCCTGCATCCGAGCCGCAGAGGAGAGAGGCAGAACAGCGATTCTCTGAGGAAGCTAGTTTGTTTTCTGCCATTCGCACCAAAGAGGAGCTGCTTACCTGCACATTCACTGGAATGAGTGGGAAGTACTTCTCCTTCAGTTCCAATGGAAGCTGAGCTCCTGCGGTCCTTCAGCTTTTTGATTTTCTACAAACAGAAGTCCGAAACGGTTGTTTCTGCTCAACAATTTCAAACATTTCTCTATAAAGCTTCCAAGACCACATTATTTATCTCAACTGAATATCAGTTCAGTCTATACTTTGTTAGAAATTTCAAAAAAATGCCAGTGACACGCCCCCATTGGCTGAATAATGCTACAGAGCAGCAAGTGACAAATTCATGTAAAAACAACACTTTTTTCAAAATGCCGGCTTTTCTCTTGGTTATATCTCCATAGCAACCACTTTATTTTTTGGTTGCCTGGGGGTGACGAACAGATTTATGTAACTTTTAAAAGAATCCGCTAAAGTAAACTTTTAGATTTCCATGGCAACAGAGGATTTTCGTTAGCCCGCCCACATTCCGAATATATTCATATTGTACGTTACATTGTTTTGTTCAGCTTGAGCCAAGGATTCATGTATTAAACTTTTACAATATTCTAGTTAAGAAAAGTTCAACAAACAGCGGAAAACCACTTTTGTTAGCTCGCTATGCTAACACCGTAAAAATCTACAAACTTAATAAAAACGTTTTTTCCTAATAATTCTCAAGAAGTTAGAAGGTGGTGGATTTAAATTCCTAAGAGGAGTTTAAACTTGTACCTAGTACTGCAAATTATTTTTTTTATTTTGAAAATTCAAGATGGCGGCTTCTTCCCAAGGTCAAAGTGTCATGATCCAGTGCTTCAGTTTTGTCATGTTCTGTTTTCCCTGCCAGTCTCACCATGTTCAGGTTAATCATCCACAGCTGTTTTCATTTAGTTAATCAACCTCAGTGTATGTAAGTGTCTGGTCTTCAGTTCTCTTCTCTGTCACTGGTTTGTTCTCATGGTTTTGTCATGTTGAAGTTGGTTTAGTAAATGTTTGAGTTTCTGCCACACATCTGGTCTCCTGCATTTGGGCTACGCCTCCATCCCATGACACAAAGATCTACAAAACTTTGTGCAGAAATACGTCTTCACCAGGAACTAGGTGCAAATTTTGGTGTGTTTCTGAGTGTGTGGAGGGGCCATATTTTTACTTAAAAGAGCAGAAAAAAAGAATTGTGAAAACAATCTGGTCCTTCAGTCCAGGACTGCTGCAGGACAGAATAAAACGTGGTTTTCAAAGTAAAATCACAGAAATGAAGGTTTGAAGGTGTCGGAGTTGGAAATGTCAAGCGTTTTTTTTTTTTTTCCTCTTCCCTCTCCAAGAACAACAATTATAAATCAAGGTTTGTTGGATTTTTAGCTCTAAAAGGAAACATTTTGTCTACAAATGTCTTCTGTTTCCATGCTGCCTCGCTCCTTGTTTGTTGCTTTCCTCAGTCAGCTGACCTCTCATAAACCAGCTGTTGGCTGAAGTAATACATGTGAAGTCGCTTTTCATGCTTTTGTTCTGGACTTTTATGACACGTAACATTGGCTACATGTTGACATTATTCGTTTCACTTCCTCAAATCAGGTGAAAAAGGCACAGGAACCTTTTTTTCCGCTCTGTTTTTCATCACTTGCACTTTTGTTTGATCTGTTAGTTCTTAGGATGCAAACCCCAATGATTTATTTTCTTCAGATTGTGCAGCTTTTAGGTGAAAGTTGAGTTGGAACTGAGCGTGGGTTTGTGTTTTCTTTGAAGGATGCTAAGCTCCGGGAGCTGCTGGACATCAGCACTCTGGTGGGGAAGCTGGAGAACAGGATGCTGACGGTGGTGAGCGGCACGGACATGGTGAACATCACCTACCTGAACTTCATGGCCTTCCAGGAGGAGATCGCAAAGGTAAGAACGGCTTCAGGGTGTAAGAACAGACCCAAAAATACAGTCCAGATCCTGAACTGCAGACTTGTGTGTTTCTCCTTGACAGGAATGGGCAGAGGAACTCTTCAACCTGGCATCAAACCTGCTGGTGCAAAACCTGTCAAGAGAGGCCTGTCTGGAGAAGGCGTATGTCTGCGTTTACTCCTCTACGAAATAAAAGCCAACACTCACATTTTATTTGACACGTTTGTAATTTCTAAACATTTGACAGAAAAAAACAACATTGATGGATGTTAGTTAAAGGAAGGCTGAATAGGACGTGATGCAGTCAAAGTTTGGTTCCATGAATAAATAAATAGATGAATGAATGAAGATATTTCAGAAAAGTTTGAATAAATAAATACATAAAATATAAATAAATAGATCATTAAAATAACAATTTTGGTTAATAATTATAATAAATTAATAGATAAATAATAGAATACATACATTTTTTAACAAGTTTGCATAACTAACATAAATAAATACATGAAGTATAAATAAATAAAATAGGTTTGGTTTACTAAATATAATAAATACATTTTTGAAAAGTTTGAAAAACTAAATACATAAAATACAAATAAATATATCAAAATTAATTTGGTTTACTCAATATAATAAATATATTTTTTGAAAATTTTGAATAAATACATACATAAAATATAAATAAATAGATAATTAAATTAATAATTTTAGTTAGTAAATATAATAAATTAATAGCTAGATAAATAAATAAATACATTTTTAAAAAAGTTTGCATAACTAACATAACTAAATACATGAAGTATAAATAAAATAAGTTTGGTTTACTAAATATAATAAATAAATAAATACATTTTTTGAAAAGTTTGAATAACTAAATACATAAAATATAAATAAATCGATAATTAAAATAATTTTGGTTAGTAAATATAATAAATAATAGCTAGATAAATAAATACATTTCTTAAAAAGTTTGCATAACTAACATAACTAAATACATGAAGTTTAAATAAAATACGTTTGGTTTACTAAATATAATAAATTAATAAATACATTTTTCGAAAAGTTTAAAAAACTAAATACATAAAATACAAATAAATAAATCAAAATTAATTTGGTTTACTCAATATAATAAATACATTTATAGGAGGACGGAAAAGTGAAAGAGCAAACCATTATCCTCCTTGTTACACAGACGATAACATTCAGATTTATGTAACTCTGGTGAGCTGGAGACACAGCATTAGATGACTGGAGGTTTAGAGCATTGACTGTATCTGAGAAATGGACCCATGGAGTGTGACGTCGACCATTGAATATGTCCTTTTTCACGATACGGACTCCGCCATGTTGAATCCAGACATTGTCAGTGACCAGTGATTGGTCCAATGTCGACAATCAGGAGTCTGAAGTTCACGACCGTACCGCTTGAGGGAGTGGTCCAGTTCTCCTATAAAATCAATGATCTAGAAGTATATCGAAGTATCATCAGCATAGAATAATGTTTAAAAGCGTTTTGATGGAATGAGTAAAAACGTGGAGCTCATTCAGACTGAGCTGCTTCATAAATCTGGAGGGAAGCCTTTTTCTCAGGGATGGGCTTGTTGACAACTCCTGATCTGCCTGCTGTTTATCAGAAAAAAGAGGCTATTAACTCACACCCCTGAGGAGGATAATTGACTTATGAGACAATAAAAGCTGCTGTTGCCCACATGGCACAGAGACGACCGAAAAGGAGCGGAAGACTGCCGCTTTCACAGTCAAGTTCCTGCTGCTGCAGCATGGAGAAATGCTGATCTTTGTCCACGTGCGCTCCATTCTCCTGCAAGACTCTTTACGATTGAGGAGGCTTAGGGGGACGGTCAATGTTTCCCAGCATGCTTTCAAAAGCCTGATTGCCATTAGACGTTCTTTTGTGTTCAGTACAAAAGAGCAGAAGTTGCTCTTTTGATTACCTCCTGGATCTCCAGAGCCGCTTTGGCATCAAGCTAACATGTCAGGAAAAATGGCGTAAAAGCCGTCACATCAAACAATGAAGTCTCCGGGACTTTACTCGTCTGTTCTATGACGTTAACAATGTGGGTCAGGGGTGTTAAATCAATCGCACAAGGGGCCAAAATGCAAAACACACTTTAGGTCGTGGACCGAACAAGATAAACATTTATTAAACAATCTAAAACTACATTTTTAAAACTTTAAAACGCAATTTTTTTAACATAATTATGAACTAGATATATAGCATTATTATATAGCGATAATGCTAGTGTGAATGCTGTAAGCTGAATTTGGCCCCCGAAGATGCCAGTGCTGATAGCTGAAGATGTTGAAATAGATAGTTAAAAATACTGAAGCTGATGAAATAGCTAAAATACTAGCTAAATGTCATTTTAGCTTAAAAAAACAAAAAAGAAAAAAACTAGGTTAGTCAAAACAGCTAGCATGTTGCTGAAAAAAATAGCAAAACTTTAAAATAGCCTAAAAAATAGAAAAAAAGCCTTAATTAGTCAAAACAGCTAGCGTGTAAATACTAGCCTAACTCCAAAACTGCCTAAAAAAACATTTTAAAAAGCCGAAATTAGCCAAAAAAAGCTAGCATGCAGCAAAAAAATCAGCCAAACTCCAATAAAATTGTCTAAAAAAAACTGAAAAAGGCCTAAACTAGCTAAACTGCTAGTGTGTAAATATTAGCCTAACTCCAAAACAACCTAAAAAACTTAAAAAAAAGCCTGCATTTGCCAAAACAGCTAGCATGTCGCTGAAATATTAGCTAAACTCCTAAATAGCTTAAAAAATCTTAGTAAATACCAAAAAGTCCATAAAGCTAGCAGAATGACAATTTTTAAAACTTTAAAACCATAACTTTTTATCATAATTCTGAATAATAAAAAGGCAGGAATATTATTCCAGAATAAATCAACTTAAACCTTAAATATCTTTCAATATTTTACTCTCCATAAAAATATATTTTGTCAAAATTAAACAAGTTAGAAATGAGCTCAAGATAACATCGGGTCATTCATGACTATAAAATAAAATGATCAGGAGGGCCGGATCCGGCCCCCGGGCCTTGACTTTGACCCACGTGCTGCAGAGTGTTTTAATTATTAGCTGGCAGCCACTTAAAGCTCAGCCTGTAGTGATAGCTCCTGTTGCAGTTTAGCTATTTATAGCGTAGCTGCATGCCTCTGCACTCCAGGGCCAACAGAGCTGCAGGTTTCTGTCCTCGATCCAAACCACTTGTTAGCTTAGCATTAGTTTACACAAGCAACACAATGCATTTCAGTTGTGAATTTGGCTGCTGCATGTTTGTCTGAGGCGTGTTCTCCGTCCGATGCAGATACACTCGACTGAAGCTGCAGCTCAACCCTGAGGGACGGATCCCTGTCAAGAAGTAAGTCTTCCTGACTCCTCCTCCTCCTCGCTGATTTATCAAAGCATCCTCTCTTCACTCTCGGCATGTGCAAGCATCCACATTTTGATGTTTATCCCCTCCAGGGTTCTATTTTTTTTTTATTTCCAGAAATGTTGAAGACTTTTATTGGTTTACAGAAATGTCACCCTGTCAGCGCGAGCGGCAGCCGTCTCCGTCTGCGCTACTGGAGCCGAGCTCTCAGGCAGGCAGCCGTGAACTCCTGCGATAACCTCCCTCTGAGGGGAGCAGCGGGTGTCAAAACACAGGCGCACAGATACACTCCTCGCCGTTTAGGGAATTAACCTCCTGGCTGGGAAGACATGTCTGCTTGACTAATGTCAGCTTGACACCCCCTCACCCACTGAGCGCACGCTGGATCTGCGCAGGCAGACCTCGCCGAACAATTACGGCGGGCGAAAATAAAGCCAAACAGTCCTGCAGGAATGAGCTGAAGATCACGGCAGTAAATCATGTTTATTGTGTTTGTGAACAGGAGTAAAACAACGGCTAAATCTGCATGTTCTGCTCCTGCATTGAGAAGAAACGTGTCGTCTGTTTATGTACGCACGACTGTCGAGATAAGATTTGTGCCGCTCCGGGATGATTACGCGGCGTGATAACATTAATGAAAACGATAAGGACAAATCACGTGATGTAGCTGCAGCTATAGCTATAGAAGTTGCGTTTTTGCAATTTCTGTCTCCATTTGGGTCATTTAAAAGTGATTTTTTTTATTTTCATATTTAATTAGGTCTACTCATTTGTTAGTTTAGCTCTTTAAATGAGTTTAGTTATTCCCTGGGGCTAAAAAAACCCATAAAACTGTAAATAATTTAATGTTTTTATCCTAAACAGGTTATTTTTCTGTCGTTTTCGTCCCCTCCATGGATGGCTTCATGGTGTCATTCCAAAGCTTTATTCATGACTCTCCTGCACAGCCCTGGAGAACGAGTCTCCCTGCCTGTGTGGCATCCTCTGTTTTTACTCATGAGGTTCTGTTTCTGTCCCCCCCCCACAGTATCTTCAGGATATTCTCAGCTGACAGGAAGCGAGTGGAGACAGCTCTGGAAAGCTGTAACCTCCCTTCTGGCAGAGTAAGACACAAACCTCCTTTTTCTTCTGTTTACTTTGAAGTTTTCACTCCATATTCTAAAAACTCACTCATTCATTCGTCGGTTTAATCTAAATTCCTTTAGTTTTCCTTCAGGGGCGTCTGCTTGGCTTCACACTCTCTGTAATAATGAAGCAAACAGACACTAAATGCAGCAATGAAGACGACTGAAGTGGTTTCATTTGTGCTAAGATCTCTCCTGAGAAAAGCCCCTTTAGTGCACAGAAGTGTCGTCGTTCTCCCAACACTTTTTCTGGATGACAATGATAATGTGACAAGCAATTTGCAGCCCTGGAAGTGCTAAAATGTTGCTTAATCAAGTTCTTAACACAAACTGAAAGATGCGGTGCCACAAACTTATGACATTTTTTCTTTTTCTAAGCTTCTGGGTAAAGTTGTAACTGGAAAATTCCTTATCACCCCTGTTATACTTTCAAACTATCTTTAAAAAAATCAGGTGGCGTACCTGCCCTCATCGTCCCCCTCCTGACCCTCACTTTTTTCAAAATGGCCGCTTTTTTTTGTTTTTATGTCCATAGCAACCATTTTCTTTTTTGGTCATCTGTGGGTGACAAACAGATCAATGTGATTTTTAGAAGAATCGGCAAAAGTAATTTTTTTGATTTCCTTAGCAACGGAGGTTTTTTGTTAGCCACGCCCACATTCGTAGTATTTTTACATCACATGTTATATTGTTTTGTTTAGCTTGAGCCAGGGATTCATATTTTCACATTTTCAGTCACTGGCCAAGCAGCTGCTACATGCCCCTCCCTCTCTCCTTTTGTCCTTGCCACCCGATTCAGAGGAGCACACAACAAATTTACGAATTTATCACAATGGCGGCTTTTTGTGAATTTTTCTCCATAGCAACCGTTGTATTTTTTGATCGCCTAGGTGTGATGAACAGATCTGTGTGGTTTTTAGAAGAATCGGCAAAAGTAAATTTTTTGATTTCCTTAGCAACAGAGGTTTTTTGTTAGCCACGCCCACATTCCTAGTATTTTTACATCACATGTCATATTGTTTTGTTCAGCCTGAGCCAGGGATTCATATTTTCACATTTTCAGTCACTGGCCGAGCAGCTGCTACATGCCCCTCCCTCTCTCCTTTTGTCCTTGCCACCATAGTCAGAGCAGCACATGTCAAAAAAACGTTTTTTTTTCTCAAAATTTCAGCTTTTCTGCTAATTTATCTCCATAGCAACCATTTTATTTTTTTTGTTGTCTAGTGTTGACGAACAGATCCATGTGATTTTTAGAAGAATCAGCAAAAATAAAGTTTTTTTTTTTTTTATTTCCTTAGCAACTGAGATTTTCATTAACCACCCCCACATTCCTAATATGTCCACATCATGTGTCGTATTGTATCATTCAGCTTGGGCGAGGGATTCATGTATCAAATTTTCACAGTATTCTAGTAAAAAATGTCCGAGCATACATTTTGAAGAAAGATGGACGCCAAGCCATCAGTCCTGTTGCCATCCCATAATATGCTCAAAACTCAGTCCAGGACTGATGCGGGATATAATATGCATAGATGTTGGGTCAGAGGATTCTGTGATCCCAACTTTGGTCCAGAAACTTCTCTTGAATTCGTCTTTTTTCATCTTAACCAGCAGCTTTTGTTCTGCTCAGCGGTTTGCAGAAACGCTGCAGACGAGCGCGACGGCGAAGCCGTAGTAACGCTAATAAACGGCTTCTGAACGCAAACAAAACACAGGCGAGCTTGCAAAACAAGCAGCACATAATTAGCACGGGGACAGACATGGGGGGTGGGGGGGGGGGTCAGAAAGATCTGCTGGGATTTGCTGTGCAAGTAATTACAGCTAAATGATATCACTGCTAATCCTTCAGACACACAATCAAAGGCAGAAGCTGCTTCACAACCTATTTCCCATTCGAGGCCTTTGGATGACTTTTAACAGACCTGCCCCCCCCAGCCCTCCCTGGACACCTCTGCTTTCCAATAGTCTCTGGTTCTGCTCTGTTTCTCGCCGGCACAAAGGCGGCGGCCGCTGAGGGAGGTGCGTCTTTGCTGTGGCGTTCTTCTCCGCTGACTCTGAGAGTTCACCTTATAGAAGCACCAATGATGACTGTTATTGTTTCTGCAGAAGAATGTCAAATATGTAAAATAGCATAAAATCACACAACTTTAATTTACATAAAAATAGAAATAAATTAGTTTCATCCAAGTAAAATAAACAAAAAACGTCAAATGAAATAATTACACTAACAAACTTATAAAATGTATATTACCCACGCATGGTCAATGTGAATCTCATTTTACTAAAATATGCTCTTAATTCTTTTATTCACTGGTTTGTTGCCTAAAAACAGACAAATATCTTGTTGTTGGTTAACTAATCATATTACCCGTGGATACAGTTAAATTCTTTTAATTTGCTTAATGAGAAAACCAACGATGGACTATTGGCCGCCCTGGAATGAAAAAATAAATACTAGAATAAAGTCAAACATTTATGAGAAAAACACTGTAAAGTTATGCAAAAAAAGATCTGCAAAAAAAGGAAATTTATTGTTCTAAAACTCATAATTTTACAAGACAAAAGGTCTCAATTTTACAATAAATTGTTTATTATATATTCAAAAATAAGAAATGTTATAGTCTAAAACTTAGAGCAATTAACAGTGGATTCCTGTTGGGAAATGTTGTAATTCTACAGGAAAATTTTGATAACAAAAAAACAAAAATGTATGTTTCAGAGAGTAATTATTTTAAGTAAAAAAAAGGCAAAATTGGACTAAAAAAATATGTAATTTTATATGTAAAAAGTTTAGTGCAATTAATTCATAAATGCATTAATCCAAAAGTCATCATATTACAAGAAAAAAAAATGATAAAAATTACAACAAAAACATTGTAAAATCTATTAATCAAAATGTCATAATTTTACAAGGAAAATAGAAAATGTTTTACAACAATAAGATTGTAACTTTATGATTCTAAAAGTTGCAGTTTTATTGGTAAAAAGTCAAAATTTACCACAACAAAAGTGTTCATATTTGATCCAAAAACAAGGAAAACAGTCGTAATATTACACAACAATAAAAGCATATATTATGGATAAAGAAGTTTTAATTTTACAAAAAAAAAGTTATTGAAAATAAAGTTTTTTAAATTACATAAATATACAAAACAGTTAAGTGGAATTAGCGACGTTCTTTAGCAGTGTGAATTCCTGCTACATAAACGTTGCAATGTTCTAATATCTTTGTTTAAACAGTTTAAAAACTAAACGTAAAATGTTTTTTTTGAAAAAGCATGACTATGGATTTAATCAACTTTATTTAATTGTTCTAGAAACAATTATGGACTAATTGAAACACACAGTGACCCGTTTGTGTAAAGAACGATGAATGAAGCGTCTACACAGACAGTAGTTTTATAGTGTAGAACCTGAGACAAAGTATTTGTGGAGATAAAACAAATTCAGATGAAATAAAAAAGATGAAAAGCTCCAGAGGGTTTTCGTTTTTCTCTCCAGCGCCGCCATGTTGAAGCACAAGCGTGAACGTAACTTCAGGTCCCGCAGGGCCCCTCCAACGCCGGAGATTTGAGGCTGAGCGGGAAGAAAGCTCGCCGCTCTTTGAGCTTCAGAAAGAGCAGAATAATCGAGTAAACGACGACGGCGAAGTTGAAAAACCGTGTTTGTGCTGAGCAGGAGTACGTTTGGATTTAAAAAAAAAAAACATCCACAGAGATGGAAAAAAACAACAAGTTTGTAAACAAATATGATCTTAAATGTGATCGTCCGTTTAAAGCACATGATTCAAAGTCAAGGCCCGGGGGCCAGATCCGGCCCTCCAGATCATTTTATTTTATTGTTATTAATGACCCGATGTTATCTTGAGCTCATTTCTAACTTGTATAATTTTGACAAAATAGATTCTTATGGAGAGTAAAATATTGAAAGTTATTTGGGGTTTAAGTTGATTTATTCTGGAATAATATTCCTGCATTTTTATTATTCAGAATTATGTTAAAAAGTTACAGTTTTAAAGTTTTGTAAAATTGACATTCTGCTAGTTTTTTTTTACTATTTTGGCATTTATGTTTAGGCCTTTGTGGAGTTTAGCTAATATTTCAGCGACATGCTAGCTGTTTTGGCTAATTTAGGCTTTTTTAAAAAACTTTTGTAGGCTGTTTTGGAGCTAGGCTAATATTTACACGCTAGCAGTTTTGGCTAGTTTAGCTTTTTTTCAGCTACATGCTAGCTGTTTTGGCTAACCTATGTTTTTTCTTTTTTTGTTTTTTTTGTTTTATTAAGCTAATTTGCTATTTAGCTTATATTTTAGCTGGCTATCAGCTTCAGTGTTTTGTAACTATCAGCTTTAGCATTTTCAGCTATCAATTTCAGCATTTTCAGTGACCAAATTCAGCTTACAGCATTCACACTATCATTATCACAGGTAATGTTATATATCTAGTTCATATTTATGTTAAAAAGTTACAGTTTTAAAGTTTCAAAAATTAAACTTTAGTGTTCAATAACTGTTCGTCCCGCGACCTGAGGTGTGTTTTCGGATTTTGGCCCTTACCGATTGAGTCTGACCCCCCTGATTTAAAGGGATGCAGAGCGATGTGTTTTTGTGACCTTGTGACCTCGTCCTCTGATCCACAGAATGACTCCATCCCCCAGGAGGACTTCACCCCCGAGGTTTACAGCATGTTCCTCAGCAACATCTGCCCCCGCCCGGAGTTGGACCACATCTTCTCTGACATGTGAGAGCGTCTTGAGAGGTCCCTCCCCCGTCATAAATCCACTAGATTTGATCAGATTACAGTGAGACATCGTGTGAGGATATGGAGACCATCATTTAACATTTTTAGATCTGAAGGGTGTTTTAATAAATGTTTATCTTTCATTCATCTGCCCTTTTCCCTCGGATTCTTCTCGTCTTAATTACAGCCCCTCCCCCACCCTCATTATTTTCTCCTCCTCTTTGGTGTTCATGGTCTTTCACGTCTCTCCACAGCGGGGCGAAGAGCCGGCCGTACCTCACCGTGGAGCAGATGACCGAGTTCATCAACAGCCGACAACGAGACCCTCGGCTGAACGAGATCCTCTACCCCCCGCTCAAGGCGGAGCAGGTCCAGGTTCTGGTGGACAAATACGAGCCCAACACTTCTCTGGCTCAGAAAGGTCTGCTCTTCACTTTTAATTTCTGCATCGTTTATTTCAGTAAACCCTCTTTCCGTTAAACTACTTTAAAGTCCCCCGTGACAATTTATAAAAAACATTCCCATTAGTGTTTTAATTATGATTAAGACGTTTTAAACTAAAATCCCACAACCTAAAAAGACATTTTTATGTTGATCTGAAGCCTCTGTTTACAAAATCTCCTCTGAGGGGGCGTGGCTTTTGGAGCTCCGCCTCTGATCCCCCTTCCTGTCTGATTATGATAGCTCTGTGTCTCGCTAACGTAAATGTCCAGCCGTGTGGTTCTGATCCGATGTCAGCTCGAACGAGGAAGTGAAGACAAAAGGAATTCTTGTTACATTTGTTCTCTTTCATGAGTAAATGCCACACAGACATGTTAAAAGCTCTTATCGGAGGGAACTTAAAGTTTCTGCTTCATTTAGAAAGGAGATAGCTCTCCTATCTGTGGAGCTGACACACAGAAAAACACGAACACGCTGCACACAAAACAATCATCCAGCATCCTGCAGGTCACACCTTAAAGGTTAAAGCGATCCATAAATCACAACGTCCAATCTTCTATTTCCCTGTTCTGGCCTGTAAAGCGGCACGCGACTCTTTCAGAGAAGAGTGTAAATCAATACACGAAGACGTCTGAATCCTTCTGGTGCTGCAGAGACGTAGAGGTGTCTGCAGCGCCTGCTCACTTTGTTATTGGGTTGGCGGGAAAAAGTACAACAAATGTCTGAGGAGAAGCAGATATCGTCTTAAAGCTACAGCAGCCAGAGGAGCCGATCCAGAGAGGAAACAAGAAACGAATTCAAGCAGCAGGTTTTCTGAGAGAAACACAGAACCAAAACTGTAAAACCTTTTCCTGCTCCTGTAGATTTACATCATTTAAACCACGGCGGAGTTTTTTCCTTTGACATTCATGAAGACATTTACAGAAATAAATCATATTTATGTCCCGCAGCGTCTTGGACAGAAAGGACCAGATTGTTTTAGCAGTTTTTATTCCTTACTGCATGTTTAGGTAAAAAAATCTCCACTGCAACATAAAACTCACCAAAATGTTCACCTAGAGTACCCGATGTAGATGCATTCTGGGTATATTGAACAACCCCCCCAAAAACGATGACATCACAGCGGGAAAAAACGTTAAAAAAATAGAAAAACATTTCTCCACTAACAAAACCAATAACCACATGTTGGGATATCCAAACGAAGATTTGAAATTATTATGGGATGGCCTTCGGCTTGGCGGCCATTTTGAGGCAAAGAGTGAAAATTTTCTCAATTTTTAATGATACAAAATTGTTTGAACAATCTTTACGAAATTTTAAACACACGCCGCCGGGTTAAGTCTACAACCATAACTGAGGTTTTGTTGACCTTTGACCTCGGGAAGAGGCTGCCATCTTAAATAATCTTTAGCAGCAGCTACAAATTTTTGGCTACGGTCGCAAATACAACCGCCACCGAGCGAATAACTGTCATCCAAGCTGCTCTTAGGGTTGATTTTGAATGGCATTAGCATGATGAGTTTGCAAAAGTGACGTTCCTTATTTGCACATTTTTAAGAGAAAAAAAAATGGAACTTGTGAATCGTTGGCTCAAGCTGAACAAAACGATATATTACATGGCATGAAAATGTTAGAAATGTGGGCATTGGTAACAGAAAACCTCTGTTGCTAAGGAAATTCAAAATTTTACTTTTATAGATTCTTCTAAAAATGACAAAACTTGTTCATTACCCCCAGGCGAACAAAACATAAAATAGTTGCTATGGAGATGAAACCAACACAAAAGCCGCCATTTTGAAAAATAGTTTTTCAGGAAGTTGTCCATTTCAATTTTGAGGGTGGGTGGAATGGAGGACGAGCATCTGCAGGCCATACAACGCCCCTTCATAGAGGCTAACTTTTTAAACTTTATGTGTTATTATCCTCAAATGTGACGAATCAAACCAACAGCTCTGAAACTCATCAGAACCATTCACAGAAATGGTGAGCAGGCGGCTTGTGCCTGGCCGTGATGGCGCTGGCGCTCTCCCCACTGCCATGTTCATCCTGTCCCGGGCGCTCTGGAACCGTGCCCTTCCCCGTCCCACCGACAGATTTCCCCACGTCAAGTATTTATCTAGCCAGAGGAAGTGCCGCCATCTGCTCTGCGGAAAGGAGTCCAGAGCTCCACGTTTGGGAACGTTCTCAAGGACACCAGCGGATGAAAGCGGGATTTTGGAGGGTTTAATCTAGATTTGACAAAAAAGGAATGTTTTGAGCATGCAGACTGACATTGTTCTTTCAGAATAAAAGTCAAAGTTTAGGTAAAAAGCACAAAAAAACATTTTTTTTTAAATATGAATGTTATTGTTTCACCTTTTATTATATAAACTAGAGAAGCATTATGTTTAGTTCGTGGAGTAATTAAGGTAGTTCTCATTTTTCTGTTTGTAATTTTCAAACAGAAAATCCTTTTTTTCAAACCCTTCATGCTCCGTCTTCCTCTTTGACTTCTTCCGTCCGTGCTCGCTGCAGCGCCGCCGGAAAGCCTCCAAAGTTCCCTCCAAAGAGAAAGCTCTGTGACCGATTCTGACATTTCACACTCTTCTCACAAGATAAAAACAACCAAATACATTTTTCCATGCAGATTTTCTTCCTCTTCATGCATCTGAGTGCATTTCTGAAACTTTCAAATGTCACTCTCGGATTGCCCTGTACATCGGCGAGCCCTGACCTACAAATGTATTAAAAAGCCTTTTGTCTGCGGAAACGCGGCGGCGGGTTTGGAGCCCGGCTCTAAAAGGTCCTCGCAGTCAGCAGGGAGTAAGACGCTGAGCTGGTGTCACACACGGCAGCCAGCTTTAATTAGTCTCACAAATCTGCAGAGGGTGGTGCCGCATTATTTAGCATAAAGTGGCTGGAGGGACCTGCTGCACCCATCAGGACTGCATCACTTAGCCCATTTAGCAGCGAGTCAAGCGGGTGCAGGTGGGTGGAGGAAGTCCTACTAACTCCTCATGATGAGGAGCTGTGTGTGCACAGCATGTCGTCTGCTTACAACCTACCGTCTTTAGGTTCCATGAAATCTATCTAAGAATAAGGAAAAGGTTTGACTTTAATTAAAAAACAGGAAAGCTTAAAACTAGCAGGTTTTCACACCACAATCCATCCCAAAGATGACTTTTTACTTAGTTTTAAGGTTCCAATCTGCGCTAAAACACACCAAAGTACACTTGAATATGTTTTAAACATCAACACCAACCTAAACCTACCACAGCTGGTAACCCGTCCACCATCCTACAGTTTGGTACTACGTCACATCGGAGGAGGGATGAAACGAACCCAATAGTGGTCGGTCTCTAGCAGGAGTCGGTGTTAAAGTCTGTGATGTTTGTGTCGTGTAGCAAAGGCCGAGAAACGCTCATCGGATTTAGAGTTTAAACTTTGTACGTTAACATTCTGGTGAGGAATCTGCACAACATTTTGGGATGGATCCCAAACATATCTGAGACTGACGCAGCTGCAGAAACAAGGAGACATTTTCTAGAGGAGGTACAAAGAAAGTGAGCAATGGATTAGAAGAAGTGGTTTGGACATGGATTATTTTAGGTGTATTCACATGAAAGGGAAGAAGTTTGATGATGCTTTAAAGAGAACAACATTTTGGATTATTTGGACTGCTCATGCCTTAATAAGACCCTTCTCAGTGGATCTTATTTCCTTTTGGATTCTGATCTCCATTTATCTCATCTCGTGAGCCTGGACTCAGTTTCTCTTCATCCATTAGTTTTCCCCTCATTAACTCTATTTTTCACTTCCTCTGGTGTTGGAACTGTTTTGGGTTGTCCTCACTGATTCATTACACTGATGGAATAGATAAGAAGAGAACATGCAAAACTGGAGCTTTTTTGGCTCAAGTTTTCAGTCATTTCTTCAGATTTTTTTCTTGATGAAGACTAATTCTTTAAGTGTAACTGTTAATTGATCCAATGTTTCACTTTTTATAGTGTAATAAAAATGTAAAATCTGACAAAAACAAAGGAGTACTAAATGGAATCGGTCTGTAATCGACTCATTTCTTGTCGCAGGTCAAATGTCGGTGGAAGGTTTCTCCAGATACCTGAACGGAGAAGAGAACAGCATCATCCCCCCTGAGAAGCTGGACCAGAGTGAAGACATGACCTTCCCCCTCTCCCATTACTTCATCAACTCCTCCCATAACACATACCTCACAGGTTGGTGCTTCATCGGTTACAGCCGAACGTTTCCGTCCTGCTGCTGTCAGTCAGTCAGTTAGAAGGTTATCCAACAAAGTCTGTGTCTGCTGTTAGATATTTCTTTGGTTTTTGTTATCACAACGACACACAGAAGCCATTCACAACGTGGAGGCTATTTTCTCCTCAATGGATATTAGAATTCATCTATTCAAATCTATTCCGAGGGGAATTTGAGGGCGCTGAATCTTTCAAGAGGATCACATTTCTCTGGCTGTGGAAAAAAAAGAGAAAAGGCTTTGTAATAACTCAGCCTGCAAACGGGAGAAATGAGAAAAACAAACAAGAGCTCTCGGTTGGCTTTCTGTACATCCTTCTGAGGTGGAACGGCTTCTTGTGATTCTAAAAATAAAAGATGTTCTCACAAAGCTGAATAACTTCACTGACAACTACTGTTACAAACACTGCCACCTGCCAATGGGGAGGCATTGGTAGAATCTTCAAGAGTTCATGCCGCCGTCTGAATCTTTAAAAATCACCAGTGTGGTCATAAATGACAGGGCTGCTCCCTGTCATTTATGACCACACTGGTGATTTTCAGGGAGCAGTCAGGCGGCTGTCAGGCGGCTGTCAGGTGGCAGTCAGGGAGCAGTCAGGGAGCAGTCAGGGAGCAGTCAGGGAGCAGTCAGGGAGCAGTCAGGGAGCAGTCAGGGAGCAGTCAGGGAGCAGTCGGGTGACAGTCGGGCGGCAGTCAGGGGGCAGTCGGGCGGCAGTCGGGTGACAGTCAGGTGGGGAGGACAGCATTACGAAATCGGGCGACACCTGAACAGCCACAGGGCGGGGACAGCCAAGACAGCATTACGAAATCGGGCGACACCTGAACAGCCACAGGGCGGGGACAGCCAAGTCACCTCCAGGAAGCAGTTCTGTTTGGACAACGGCGCCCACTGACCAACTTCAGCTGTTAGAGAAAAATCGACGAGCAGTAAAATTTTGACTTAATCTTAAAATCTCTACAGCCATCATGCAGCGTGTAAAAATCCGACTGCCATCTCCCGATTACAAATGCTGCCAAATTTGCTAAAAAAAACTTCCATTTAGTTACGGATGTGGTTATACTTCGGGATATGCTACAATAGTATAATCGGTGGGGCCGTAGCTGCATTTCCTTTGACTATGAAATTGCCCAAATTGGATTTGCATTTGTATTGATTTATATTGAAGCTACTTCTTTTACCTTTACATTTTTCACAATTACAGTCAAATATGATGTCAGCAAATGCAAAAATAGACAAAGAAATATTTTTGAAAGTTGTTGGAACAATAATGATGCTCGATGATTACACACTCACATGTCAATCTATGGACACGCCCCCATTTGAACTAACCTTCAGTTTTTTTTATCATATACTTTGTAAAGTAAATTTGTCTTTTACATTAAATAATCGAACTTAATAGGTAAAACAAATAAAAAAATATGTCAAAGTGCAAATACGTTTATCCCGGACCTTGCTAGTATCACACCCCCTAGTGGTGAGCTGCTGAAATGTCAGTTTTGTTGTAAAAATCCTATTCAAATAGAAGTGTGAGTTCTTCTTCTTGTTATTCTTTAACAAGATGAACCTCATTAACACCAGAGCTCCAGTGTTGACGATAACTCTGTACCCATTTATACAGTTAATGTAATTTCCAGTGGAGTCTGTGCAGATATGCAACACATTTTAGTACTTACACAATCCACGTAAATCCATTAAATCTGTCCTAAAGAAAGGCAACTTTGTGCCGTTTTGCGACACTTTACCTTAATCAGCTGATTCCCGTTGATCGTATAAACAGTATGTATGTAGGCTACAACAAAGAGCGTGTTTTATTCAGGGGTTGCCAACAATATCTCAGACGTTAAAGGTTACGATGCACCAGCACTGTTTTCACAAGATCTAGTCACCAAGAAGGACCTCTCCGTTGTTTGTCTCTGTGGCGTTCAGCCGGCCAGCTCGCAGGAAACTCTTCGGTGGAGATGTACAAACAGGTTCTGCTGTCCGGCTGCCGCTGCATTGAACTGGACTGCTGGAAGGGTCGCACCACAGAAGAAGAACCCGTCATCACTCACGGCTTCACCATGACCACGGAAATCTCCTTCAAGGTAAAGACAGACCCACAGAGGCGAGTCGGGACTCTGATGCCCAGATGGGCGGCGGCGTTTATGGTCCAAAAATGATTGAATTTACGCAATGAAACATCAGTCAACTTGTTGTGCTTTTAACAAAAACCTTTAAAAATCAGAGTTCAAAGCAAAACATTTGATCAGTTCTAAGTGGTTCAGAATTCTGGGTTAGAAGAACAAGTGTTCGGGTTAGGGTACTGGTACTGGTTTAGGGTACCGGTTAGGGTACTGGTACTGGTTTAGGGTACCGGTTCGCATCCTGAGGGTTGGGGACACCTGATTAGTGCATACACTGTTCCACTGTTTGTGGCCGGTACCAAGCAGCCTTCAGACCGGTACCGGTCCACGGCCCAGAGGTCGGGGGGCTCTGATTGGTGTGGAAGGGGACCGAGTCATACATCCACGTATGGTTAGTTGGTGATATATGGTGCTGTGAATGTACCTGGACTGTCCTTTAGCAAGTTTCAGGCCATTTTTATGACATCAAACTGAGTAAACATTAAAAAAACATTTTATATAATAGGGAATTGATTCAAAACAAATTAACTAATTAATCGCAAACCTAGAAAAAATGAATCACGATTAATCGCGATCATTTTTTCTTTATTTACAGTATTTACTGACCACTTATTATCTGTGAATAATCACAATATCAAATCACACACAAAACTCTACTTTTAGAACATTTAGTTTTAATTACTGCCGTCGATCGATACAAAAAAAATCTTTTGTCTTGTGATTAATCACAATATTTTATCAGGTAAAATGTATTTGTACAATGTGGCACCGGACCGTGGATCAAGTAGTCCGCTTTTTGTGAAAAAGTGATCTGAACCAAAAAATAGCAAGAATAAAGTACTAGAAATGTATTTCTTTTGGAAGTGGGCGTGGTCTACGCGGGGTAACACCCAACCAAAAGTCTTAACACTCGCAGTAGACGCCTGAGCCTCCGGGTTAAAGTGAAGGACTGTTTCTTTGATTAATTTGTGTTAATAAATCTTAACGCTTAATTATTTTTGATTAATTGCGTGTTAACCCATCAATGCTCACAGCCCTAAAATAATATATATATATATAAAAAACCACAAGAACATATTAAAAATACTATTTTTTAAGTCAGAGTGGGTCTATAAGAAGTCGTACCCGAATTCAAAGAGACTATGGCTAAATCCTGCAAATAAAACTGATTATTTTACCTTTACAGACATTAGATTTAGCGATAACTATTAGAAAAATGTTTCAAGATGTGTCACATTAAATGAAGCATAAGATCTGATTAAAATAAAATGAAGGAGATCAGAAAAACAGTGGAAGCGAAGGAGCAGATGGCAGAAAGTAGAGCTGCACTCATTATTACCCCTAAAGCGAAGAGCTCTGGGTGATTAATCGAAGCCCCAAAAGATGAGAAAACAAAGAA
The DNA here is from genome assembly GCF_002922805.2 of Oryzias melastigma. Classification (NCBI taxonomy): domain Eukaryota; kingdom Metazoa; phylum Chordata; class Actinopteri; order Beloniformes; family Adrianichthyidae; genus Oryzias; species Oryzias melastigma. Next base: position 1,487,658 of record NC_050535.1, on the reverse strand, counting down.
GAAAAAGTGTCTTTAGAGGTGAGAGGAGCTCGAGTCTGAAGGAAAGGGGAAAGTGATTGATCTAGTAGATTAAGATCTAATGAGAGCAGCAGAAAAAGGCAAACTGAATTAGTGAAAGGGTGAAGGAACAGACGAGGAGGAGAAGAGATTTATTTAGAAGACGGACAATCGGAGATCTGATGCTGAGATGAGACGAAACGTTTTTCTGGCTGTTTGACTGTCGATTGTCTTACAGGAAGTGATAGAAGCCATCGCTGAGTGTGCCTTCAAGACCTCCCCTTTCCCCATCATCCTGTCCTTCGAGAACCACGTGGACTCGTGAGTCGATCATTCGCGTCTCTTGACCTTTTTGGCGAGTGCTCCACGCCGGCCGCTCCGGCTGTCAGTCACGCCGCCGGGCGGGAGGTTCTGACCGGCTGTTTCATGTGTGATCGCTGAGGGGTTTGGAGGGAAACATACATATGGAGCATATTGACATTTAAAATCATGATGTGTGTGTATGTGTGTGTGTGCTCAGACCCAAGCAGCAGGCCAAGATGGCCGAGTACTGCCGCTCGATATTTGGAGACGCATTACTGACGGAGCCTCTGGAGAAATACCAGGTGAGTACATAAAATACTGAAGTACTCGCTGCCACTCTTATTCACACAAACTATAACTCTGAAATATGGATGAGTGATTTGAAGACACGCTCCGGTCCTAGTTTTGGTTCATCACTTTTTTTTAAGTCTAACGTCACAAATTCAGATTAAACTTGAAAAGTTCCATTCCGTGTGATAGTCGCTGAAGATGCTGAAGCTATCTGCAAAATGTTAACATTGCTAAAAGACTGGAACAGTGCTATGACAGAGCGCTGAAGTTGATCTAGATTTCTAAAAAAACTTGTAGTAAGTTTGCCTAAAAATCCCTAATATTTGCCAATTTTGCAAACATATTTAGTGTTGCCTAAATATGAGCTAAACTCATGTTAGCCCAAAAAACCTCAATAGACGCCAAATTAACCAAAGTAAGCTAGTTCACTGCTTAAAAACTAGATAAACGCCCAAATTTTGCCTAAAATTCTTCAGTAAACTAAATCACTCAGCATGTTGCTAAAATATTAGCTAAACTATAAATTACCGTATTTTCCGGAGTATAAGTCGCAGTTTTTTTCATAGTTTAGCCAGGGGTGCGACTTATACTCGGGAGCGACTTATTTGTGTTTTTTTTTGTTTGTTTTTATAGACATAAAAATACATTTTTGTTATCTTCCCAGTAAACGCCGGTATTTAGCAGTTGTTTCCTCTAACAACCGCTAGAGGGCGCTGCATCTGAGTGTATTTGCTACTGACAGCAGCAGAAGTGTCGTCCAAAACAAACATGGAAGAGAATCTGATGGTTTTCCTCTTAAACTTTGATATTTTCTAATACAGATCAAAAGATTTATTTATTTTTAGCTACACTTGTCAGATTTGTTCTGAAACGTCAGACTTTTCTCTTAAAAGTTCGACTTATACTCCAGAGCGACTTATATATGGTTTTCTTCTTCTTGATTAAACGTTTTTTACTCTTGCGATTTATACTCTGGAAAATACGGAAACATAAAAAAACTTCAGTAGATGCTGAATTAGCCAAAATACTAACCCGTTAATGAAATACGAGCTAAACTCCAAAATAGCCTAAAATTCTTCAGTAAATTAAATTAGACCAAACGTAAGCATTTTGCTAAAATAGAAGCTAATCTATTAATTACTTTAAAAGATAATAAATAGCCCATAAATACCTTTAAAGGTTTGTTGCTAATCTACTGTAAGTGTTGAAATTTGACGACTTTCTCGTTCATCTAAACAAACACACTGGAACTGTGTGTATTTTTAGAATATTACTTAATTTTCGAGCTAAACTCATAGTTCTATGGCATAAAAGATCCTTTTTGACCATCATAAACCCTGTTGGGATCTCTCTCTTTCATTGTGGGTCAGCTGTTACCAAAGTGCCTTAAACTCCCTAAAATCAACATTTCTGTCAGAAAAAACGGTGTTTGTGTCTAATGACTCGGGCTGCTCCCCTGGTGGCCGTTAGCTGTAATCAACAGAACATGCAGCACAGACGGTGGTGAACGTATCATTTATCCCCTCAAGTATCCACCAAGGTTATCGTCGTCCCTGTTGGCGGCGCAGCGAGCCGCGGCGAGGCCTCTCGTCAGCATTATCTCCAGCATGCAGGGAGCTCCTCCTGCCAGAGACAAAAAACCCGCGGAGAATTACCGCCGTCCAGCCGGGTTTGACTTTGAAGGAGAATCAAGGCTCTGTGGCGGCGGAGGAGGAAGTGAAGGATGCTGGGAAAGAACGCCGAGGAATGACACTAAACTTGTAATAATGGGGAAAGGTGAGAGCAATGACAACCACTCCCCTCTGGCAGCGAGGCCGGCGCGGACTCGCCGTATCGAATGGGATATCAGCTCCCATAATCCTTTGAGGCGGGGGCAGATAGGGTAATTCAGCCCGATTGGTTCCGGCTCAGTCAAGAGTTATTTCCTTTAAACGCAGAGGTCTCCTTTGAGTTTTTAATCCAAATGAAAACAGTCAGTGTGTTCCTAAAGCTTTCTTTCAGATTAAAAGATGGAAAACAGATTTTTGTCTTCTGTTGTGTTTAATCTGTCAAAGGATTACTTTAATCTGGGTGGATAAAGGTGAGTTTATCACTGAGCTAAAGGAGGACGAATAAGTTGTTTGTTTACATTTTCAGGTTTTTACGTTAGCTATGCTATGAGCTAGCGTCGTTTCTATATATTTATTTTTTCAGTTTGAACAGAACTGGTTATATCAGACGTGTTGGTGGAGGTTTTTCCTGATATTTTTGCACATTTTTTGCCAAACGAAGCTCAACGATAAACATTTATGAGGCTTTTGGACCCTTTTGTCTAAAGTCTTGGTCACAATTGGCCTTACGGGTGGATATGAGGAATCTGCAGGCAAAAACGGTCACACCTGTTCAAGTCACCTGCAGGAAATATCAAAGTCGTAGAGCACACGTGTCAAAGTCAAGGCCCGGGGGCCGGAACCGGCCCTCAGGGTGATTCTGTCCGGTCCTTGAGATCATTTTATTTTATTGTTATTAATGACCTGATGTTATCTTGGTCTCTTTTCTAACTTGTATAATTTTGACAAAATACATTTTTATGAGTAAAATATTGAAAGTTATTTAAGGTTTAATTACATGTATTCTGGAATAAAATTCCTATCTTTTTATTATTCATAATTATGTAAAAAAATTATGATTTTAAAGTTTTAAAAAATGTCATTCTGTTAACGTTTTGGACTATTTTGGCATTTACTACGATTTTTTTAGGCTATTTTGAAGTTCGGCTAATATTGCAGCTACATGCTAGCTATTTTGGCTAGCATGTAGTTTTTGTTTTAGTTTTTTAGGCTAATTTGGCATTTAGCTAATATTTTAGCTGGCTGTTAGCTTCAGTGATTTCAGCTTCAGTGTTTTCAGCATCAGCATTTTTTATCTATCAGCTTCAGCGTTTTTCAGCTATCAGCTTCAGCAATTTCAGCTTCAGCGTTTTTACGTATTAGCTTCACTGTTTTCAACTATCAGCTTCAGTGATTTCAGCTTTTAGCTTCAGTGATTTCAGCTATTAGCTTCAGTGATTTCAGCTATTAGCTTCAGTGATTTCAGCTATCAATTTCAGCAATATCAGCTTCTGCGTTTTCAGGTATTAGCTTCACTGTTTTCAACTATCAGCTTCAGCGTTTTCAGCTATTAGCTTCAGTGATTTCAGCTATCAATTTCAGCATCTTCAGCAGCCAAATTCATCTTACAGCGTTCACACTAACATTATCACAAGTAATGCTATATATCTAGTTCATAATTATGTTAAAAAGTTAGTTTTCAAGTTTTAAAATTGTAGTTATAGAGTGTTCAGTAAATGTTTCTCCTGTTCGACCCGCGATCTAAGGTGTGTTTTAGATTTTGCCCTCTTGACTGAGTTTGACTCCCTGCTGTACATCATAAGTGAGATCTACTTCCTTTAGCTTCTGATTTCTTCAAAAACTCTCACTACTTGCACGACAACAGTATCATCCCTTTAGATGGTTGTACGAGACACACCTGTGCTCCAATTAACCCCTTTGGCACCTGAGTTTAAATCCAGGTGTGAAAAAAAAATCGCTAAATTAAGGCAATCGTAATAAAAGTTTAAAATAGATTTTTTTTCAACATTTAACATAAATTTAAAGTCGATTCACCTGAAAAAGTGCAACAGTTACTCAAAGTCGTGACTGAACTTTTCTAACTCCTTTTTTATGGTTGTCATACAGCAGTCCTGCGTCTGCGAGGGTCGTCCTCTGCTCTTTATCACTAAAGAAGTTTTTATTGACGCGTCAGTCGAGGTTAAACGCCACATCCGCCTTTCTTCAGCAGGACGTGTAATCTTCTTCTGCATCACTTCCTGGAGCTGAAGAGTGCAGAAAGGCAGAAACGCTGACAGTCTTCTTTACAGATGGAGAAATCTCGGTCATGATAGATTCTGCAGCCGTAGCGTTTATATCTCTGCAGATAAAAAAGCTCAAAAGGAATTATTTATCATTCTAAACGAAGTTATCCTGATGCAGTGAAGACCATGAATAAATCAGGAATCTGCTGTTTACTTAAAGGTTTATGTTCCTCGTGCATCGAGTTTTAATGACTGTAATTCGTGTCAAAAACGATGTTGGTGCATCATTCTCATCGTCTGACGTTCTTCTTCTTCTGTGGTTTTCCTCACTTCCTGCAGCTGGAGGCTGGCGTGCCGCTGCCCAGCCCCATGGAGCTGATGGGGAAAATACTGATCAAGAACAAGAAGAAACACCACAAGGCCGACGGAAGCACCAAGAAGAAGCTCTCCGAGCAGGTCTCCAACACCTACAGCGACTCGTCCAGCGTGTGCGAGCCGTCCTCTCCGAGCGCCGGTACGCTCGCCGCCATGGGTTCTCCTAATGAGTCAATCTGGGGTTCAAATTGGAGCCAGAACCGTTTGGAATGTTCTTCGCTCCAAGAACTCATGAAAAGAGGATTTTTAGTGTTTTTCTCTTCTCACTACGGAGGGAGTTTATTCAAATATGTTCAGTTTGTTACCGTGGTAACATCGCCTGTGAGCTTCTGACTCCTCCCACCTGAGGATCGTTCTTTCATTTTCATCTGGGAGGGATGATGGGAACAAATTCATTTGATGTTTTTTTGACACGTTTCATATTTTTGACAGATTTCTTTATACTAGATGGATAAAAACAGAACATTTACTAACATTTATTTTAGAGGAATGATTTAAAGTCTCTGATTTCTGTTTGATATTTGAAAGAAACTTCCTGTTTCCATGATTTTTGCTAATTAAAACAACAATCTGTAGTGGTTTTTATCATCGTGGATGCCCTTAAACACGCTGTCCTTGAGTCTATAAAAAAAGATTTTAAAGAATGTGATGATAAAAATGATTTTGAAATAGAGAATAAGATGTTTAGATTCAATACATCATATAAAATGATCAAATTATTGTGAAAAAGTTTATTTTGTCTTTAAATATAGTTAAAAATATACATATAAAAATAGTATTTTAAGGTATTTTTAGAATATGAACTGTTTTCATATCAGAAAAAAAGTTTCTATATAAATTCATCGATGTCTCCATAAGTGAGATCAAAAAGGGGAAATGTAGAATTCTATTTTATAAAAACTTTTCATGTTTTTTTCAAATGTTTTCATACCGATTGTTTAAATATTATAAATTGTAATAATTAGCTCAGAGACATTTAAAGGAGACCTTAGTAGAGAGAAATGCTGCTGATTTTTAATTTTTTTGAAGATAATTTTAGTTAAAGATGCATCATTTGTTCATATTAAAATCCTCAAATTAATTTGTTTAATAACATCAGATTATTAGACCTGGTAAATGTATAAATCTGGACCCTTTCTGATGTGATAAATTCAGATTTTTCCTTATTATCTTTTTCTGATCAGACTTTTTGAAACTAAAAATTCAGACCAGTCCCTACTCTGATCCACACTGCCCCCTGCTGGATGACAGGAAGAAGCACAGCTGCTTCACACTTTGAAGGGAAAATATTGAATATATTTCATATTCAAGCAGATACTTTGTTGGTTTCCTCCTCAGGTTCAACCAAAGAGGAGCTGGCGGAGCCCCCCCAGCCCTGCGAGGCCGCTGATCTCGGGCTGAGGGCGACGAGCAGAAAGTCCATCGGTGAGTGAGAGTCCACATGCAGATTTAACCGCTAAAACAGCTGGTTTGGAGATGATTTAGAGCTCAAAGTTGAAATCAAAGGTTTTGTGGGTTTCAGGTGAAGTGGAGGCTGAAAGTGACGAGGAAGACGACGATGACGACGACTGTAAAAAGGGCTCCATGGACGAGGTGCGTCCGGGAGGAGGAGTATTCTCTTCCGTTTTCAGAAGGTGATGCGTCTGTTTGGTCTCTTCAGGGCACCGCCGGCAGCGAGGCCTTCGCCACGGAGGAAATGTCCAACCTGGTCCTCTACATCCAACCGGTCAAGTTCCACAGCTTTGAGACTTCTAAAAGTGCGTCCAGCATGAAGCCAGAACCGTTGTGTTGCTGTGAAGTTGTGTTGCTTTAACTCCAGTGTGTGTTTGCAGAGATCAATCGCAGCTTCCAGATGTCGTCGTTCGTGGAGACCAAAGCTTTGGAGCAGCTGACCAAGTGTCCCGTGGAGTTCGTGGAGTATCCCTCTCAGCTCGTTGTCAGTCCTCGTCTCTCCAGATCATGTGACCTTGGCCTTTAACCAGTCCCGCTCAGATACAACAAGCTGCAGCTCAGCCGGATCTACCCGAAGGGCACCAGGGTGGACTCGTCCAACTACAACCCGCAGCTCTTCTGGAACGCCGGCTGTCAGCTGGTGGCTCTGAACTTCCAGACCGTCGGTGAGGAGGAGACACTTCCTGTTTATCAGATTGTACTGCCTGCACAGAGGTGGCTCCAAAATAGGAAAAGAACTCTAATCTTAACTGGAAAGAAGAAAAAAATCTGAAATATTACGATAAAATATTCAAATATAGAAAAAAGGAGGTCCACACAAGCTCTAACACTAGAATCCCTGGAACTTTCAGCTTCTGCTGCAATGCCCCCCTCCCCTTCTCAAAGTAGTGTTGTGGTGATCACCTTAAACCATCAACAACGACTTCCTGTTTTCACATTGGAGTTATGGCTGCTGACTCACATTCAGAAGGTCATGGGTTCGAATCCCGCTCAGGAATAGTCCACATTAAATATTTGTTTTTACTTTTAAATTTTATTTTTACCTCGAAACTGTTCAATATAGGTGAAAAGAAATATTTTTAACGCAGACAAATACAATAATTGACAAACTGGTGACATGGGGCAGGGGGGGGGGGGTGTTGATCCATTTTTGATGCCTTTAAACCATCAACAATGACTTCCTGTTTTCGCAATGCAGAATGTCAGGTTTAAATTTAAGTTTGACATGCATTCCAGATTCCGCCACGACGGTGTAGAAAACTTTAATTTAGTTTTCAAGTATAATTATTTTTCCAAATTTTCAATATTACTTCGAAGTTTAAAAAACATTTTTTTTATTTATAAATATTTTTCAAAATTTCTATAGTTTAGATTGTGAACTTTATTATTTATATTTATTTTAAATATCTGATTAGAGAAAAGCTTGGAGAAATGTGAAGCAAAGGTCAAAGACAAAGTCTGAAATCGAATAGTTTGCAGTGAAATGAGGATTTTTGATCAGTGTAAAAATATTCCATTCAAAGCAAGTTAGAAAATCCAGAAAATATAGTTTTTACTTGTCAAAAGTAAAAATTTCTGCCAATAGAACTACTGCAGTTTATCTTACTACAATCTTATAACGTGTTTTTAACGTATGTAATTAACCACAGACAGTTCACATTCATAAACATTTCTGTAAATGTGTTTGCTGCTAAATTAAGTTGTAACAGCAGGTTTGTTAAAGACGCAAAATCAACAAAAAATGACAAATTCCAAAAATCAGTCAGAAAGAGTTTAAAAGACAATTTTTTTGAAAAACTTTGTAATTGTAATTTGTAATTTGATATATTATCTACAATAACAAACCGTTGAAACAGTCAAAATGTGATTTGCATCCATCACTGACGTACAGTATTTACATTTAACCTCTTCAACAGTGAGTGTATTCATGTTTAAATCTAATTTTAAATAAAATTCCTAAATGTGTTTAACGTTGGACGCTCTCTTAGGGGAAAATTCCATCTAAAGTTCATGTATAAACTCAATTATTTGGCCATATTGCTCATATTAGGATGAATTTGTCTTAAAAATGAAGAATCAAATCAAACTTTCTAAGGTTTAAATCTGTTTTTTCGCTCAATTTTTTCTTAGAAATATGAAATAAAGTCAATATAAACTTGTTTCCTTAGAGAGATAGCTTTAAATATGACATTTTTTAGATAAAACGACTTTATTGTCTTTAAACATCGAACTGGAACGTTTCTGATGTTCTCTGAGATCAAAAGGGAGAAATGGAGGATAAAAGCTTTCCATGTATTTCTATCAAATGTTTTCTCACCAGTTTATTTGTATTCTTCTTTCACGGATTGTGTAATGACTTGTTTTTTATTGACTTGTTTTTCAGTTATTTGTTTTGACCCTTTTCCTGGTTTCTAAGCTGTTTGTTGCTCCAGCCTGGAGGAGTGATGACATCCCAAACCTGTTCCTCCTCAGATTTATCCATGCAGCTCAACCTGGGAATGTTCGAGTACAACGGGAAGTCCGGCTACCGGCTCAAACCGGAGTTCATGAGGAGGCCGGATAAACACTTCGACCCTTTCACGGAGAGTACGGTGGACGGGATCGTCGCCAACACGCTGTCGGTTAAGGTGCGTGTTTGGAGAAACGTTCTCGTTCTATTCATTTGTCTCAAACGATTTTATCTCTTTATTTCTCCGTCTCAGATCATCTCAGGTCAGTTCTTGTCCGATAAAAAGGTGGGAACGTACGTGGAGATCGACATGTTCGGCTTGCCGGTCGACACCAAGAGGAAAGCGTTCAAGACGAAGACGTCTCAGGGGAACGCCATCAACCCGGTGTGGGAGGAGGAGGCCATCGTGTTCAAGAAGGTAAAGCTGCGGCTCGCCGTCTCGTCTCCGTCCTGATTGGCCGGTTTTCACTAAAGAGACACTCCCCTTTTTCCAGGTGGTCCTCCCCACACTCGCCTCTCTCAGGATCGCGGTGTTTGAGGAAGGAGGGAAGTTCATCGGCCATCGCATCTTTCCTGCGTCGGCCATCCGTCCAGGTGAGCAACCTGTCGTTCTCTTACTGGGACGTCTCACCGTAATTCTAGCAACGGAATCTGCTGGAATCACGTCGATCGAGCTTGAAAAGTTACGGAATGTTAACGATTGTTTGATGAAAAAAATGCAGTTGGAAAAAGTTTGTATTTGTGACATAGAAAATACGGTGGGCGGGGCCACAGGCTCTGTGTTCCGAGCTCTCAGCCAACAGTTCCGCCCCCAACTCAGAGTGTTGGTATGGAGGGGAAGGGGGGCGGAGTTACTCAGCGTCAAATGTCCCACCTCTAAATTGTACGCGGGATTGTTGGTATATAGAAACCCCGCCCCTCCTCCCATCCATGTTAATGGTCCCGCCCACAACTCAGAGGTGGGACAGTTGACATTTAGCAACTCCGCCCCCTTTACCATCCATGCTAATGATCCCGCATACCGCTCATAGGCAGGACTGTGGGCATGGAAGGTAAAGGGGGCAGGGTCACTCAATGCCATATGTCCCGCCTTCAAGTTGTGGTTGGGACTATTGACACGGAGAAACCCCGCCCCCCTTCCCGCCCACAACTCAGAGTTGGCATAGAGCAGGGGTAGGGAACCCTGGTCCTCGAGAGCCGCGTTCCTGCATGTTTTCCAATATACCCTGCTCTGGCATGTTCTTATTGGCTGGACACACCTGAACCAGTCCCTACTCATGACTGATTACCTGATATACTGGAAAACATGCAGGAAGGCGGCTCTCGGGGAGCAGGGTTCCCTACCCCTGGCAGAGAGCGTAAAGAGGACTGGGTTACTCAATGCTAAATGTCCCGCCTCCAAGTTGTGGGTGGGACTGCTGGCATGGAGCAACCCCGCCCCCCTTCCCATCCATGCTAATGGTCCCGCCCACAACTCAGAGTTGGCATAGAGGGTAAAGAAGACTGGGTTGATTAATGCCAAATGTCCCGCCTCTAATTTGTGGGTGGGACCATTAGCATGGAGGAACCCCGCCTCCATGCTAATGGTCCCGCCCACAAGTCAAAGGGCCCCAATCTTGGAGTAACTGTCCTTGAAAACAACATTTTTTTTTTTTGTTTTGGTTAAATTTAGCAGAATCATAAGTAACCAACCAATCAAAAGAAGATTGGAGTGGATCATTAAAGATTATCGAGTCTTCCTGCAAGTGTTGTAGCCACGCCCCAAGTTCCCATTCTAGTTTATCCCCTTTTCAACCGAAACTCCTCCCCTCCAGGTTATCACTACATCAACCTGAGGAACGAGAAGAACCAGCTGCTGACGCTGCCGTCCCTCTTCGTGTACGTGGAGGTGAAGGACTACGTCCCCGACACCTTTGCAGGTGAGCGTCTGACCATCAAGCATCACACTGTTGGCGACGCCTTCTTTAAAAACCTTCCCAATGCTCCTCAGACGTCATCGAGGCGCTGTCCAACCCCATCCGCTACGTCAACCTGATGGAGCAGAGAGCCAATCAGCTGGCTGCTCTCACTCTGGAGGAGGGGGGCGAGGAGGAGGGAGACAAAGAGGTTTGGGGGATTTTCAAAATAAAACGCATGTGGGGAAAAGGTGTTACAACTAAATAAATGTACATCAATCCTGATGAAACGCTTAAATCTTTATATCTTTAACACACTGTTACCGCCGCTTTTCTCCATCACAATCTGCTGGAATGATCCTGTTCACGGTTGAAAAGTTACAACCGTATTTTAATAAAATAATTTATTTTTTTATAAAAGCAACAGTTTTTTTTTAAATCTACATAGTTATGGCTTTTATTGGATTTTTAATCAATATTAATTCAGTTTAAAACATAATTTTTGCCTTTAAACTTGATTTACTTGATGATTTGTAAAAGAAAAAACAGTGTTCCCAATATAAACATTTAGTTTTATTAACAAAATGTATTTATTTATTTTGGTTGGCAAAAAAATGCTAAAAAATAATAAAAATAAAGATGAAATATTTTCTTTAATTTGCAAAATAAGAAATGATTCATTAAACTTTTAAAAAGCACAAATTATTCCGGTGTTATATATGGATATATTCATGTTTTATTCATAAAACTAATAGTTCTGTTTTCTACTTATGAATATAAAACTTAGATTGAAGAAGTATTAAATTAAAACTATTTTATACCTTTCTATCATCAGATTTAAAATATGTGAGAATTTGTTTAACATTAATGTGAAATTTGGAGCTTATAAATGGTTCTAATTGGATCCAGAAGTGACCATTTCTAATAGTTAATATCACAAAAGCTGCTAAAACTACAGTTATTGTCTATATTATTTATGTTTATATTGTTTCTATATGTTTTGTTTATATTTTTTTGAATTTGTTATTTATACAAATTTATTTATTTATTTTTCAATTTATACCATTTAAAAGATTGTTTCAATAAATTTCTCCTTTAGGTGCTTCTTTTCTCACATAAAAGCCAAAATTTAGTTTTTCTATTACTATGGATGTTTACTTCCAGTTAAAACAGGAAGTGCGAGCTTTTACTCTGAAATCCGGGTTTTCCCTTCCAAAGCTCTTGTTTTGGGACGTAAACCCGGATCAGGTCATCTGAGGTTGTTAGTGGATCGTCCTGAAAGCAGCGCTGTCCCGCGGGTCGGCTGTTATCTGATTACTGATCGCTGACAGAGACATGTTTGATGTGGTGTCCATGGCAACACAATCGAGTTAGGTGTGGAGACGAAGGTGTTCAGGAGCAGGAATGCACAGAACGGGCTTCAAGAGCTACAAACTCTCCTGCAGGACTCGGGTCCAACGAGATCCGTTCTTGACGAGGTCTGTAATCAACCTGCATGAGAACGTTTGTGTGTTTTCGTGTGGCGAGCAGGTGGAGGCGGGAAGCGATGCTCCCTCCGAGGCTAAAGTGGACCAGCGGGCGGTGCAGCCCGCAGAAAACGGACTGAGCCACACGCCCATCATCGCCTCCAAACCGCCGTCGTTGGTCGGCCCGCCGCAGTCTGCAGGTGTCTACCAGCAAAAAGGGGTTTCACTTGTTTAATTATAGGTAAACGGTTCATCTGTAAACCTGTTCTTGAGGTGCAGGTTCACTGAAACCGGCGGTGAAGACTGAAGACATCATCCAGAGCGTCCTCACTGGTACGTCTTTGTAAAGATCTCCCAGATCCCTCTGACGTTCCTCACACGCTGACGTTTGTCTCCTGGCGTCTCCAGAGTTGGAGGCTCACACGGTGGAGGAGCTGAAGCAGCAGAAGACTTTCGTTCGGGAGCAGCGCAAGCAGTACAAGGAGATGAAGGAGCTGGTCCGCAAGCACCACCGCAAGACCAGCGAGATGATCAAGGAGCACACGGCCCGCATCTCCGAGCTGCAGGGCCAGCACCAGCGCCGGCGCTCCGCCCTGCAGAAGAGTTATAAACGAGACGGTAAGAAGAGGTAGGTGCCCCTCGTCTTCTTCAACTAACGGAGATGTGAGATCATCAGGAGATGCTTGAACAAAAAATCTTTAACCAACTGCAACTATTCAACCGTTAACACGATAATTCCAGTAGATTCTGAGACTGATTCTTCAGAATCTGCTGGAATTATCGTGTTATTGGTTGAAACGTAACAGTACGGACCATAAAGGAACTTTTTTTTCTGCATCTGTTTCCATGGAGATAAAGACGTTGTAGTCATGCTCGTGTGTCCGTGTGCAGTCAGTCCGAACACTCGCTGTCGTCTCTGGACCAAGAGCTGACGGAGTTGGATCAGGAGTGCAGCCAGCGGCTGGCTGAGCTGAAGGAGCAGCAGCAGCAGCAGCTCCTCGCCCTCCGCCAGGAGCAGTACTACAGCGAGAAGTACCAGAAGCGGGAGCACATAAAGCAGGTAGTTCCCGCTTTTCAAACCAAGACTCTCATCCGTCCGGTCTTCGTTCAGCACCTTTACCTCGTAAAGTTCACCCCGCCCTCCAGAACACGCGTTCAGAACTTCTTCTAGACAAAAGTCAATGTGTATGCCCTTTTTACGACACATTCTCACTCCAAACTGGAAAATAGGACACCCTATGAGAGCTGGTTTAGTTTCCCACATGTTTGGACACATAAATATCATTTTGAACATTTCTGAGTCATTAAGTGATCCAACTTGACGTTAATAATAGTATTTAAAATCAATTTTTAGATTACAATAAAAGTCATGGTTTCGTTCTATTTTTATTAAATCAGTTTCTTTTTAAGATTGCCCATTGATGTATGAACATCTTTTAAGACAGAGCGGATTATTTCATGATGATGTCATCATTTTTTTACATGTTTGTATGTTTTCAATCGTCAGAAAACATTCTAAAAACATCATTTTCATAGAAGTGACTCATATAAAATGATGTGAGTTTAGAAAAAACTCTTGTTTATCTTCTATAGATATCAGTTGTTTAGAATCTGTAAACTGAAGTGGTTTTAATAGAAAGTGATTTATGACTTTCAGTGTCATTTTATCAAATACTGTTATGAATTGTGCTCTAATTGTCTTTATTTTAGCACCTCCACTGAAGTATTACTCATAGACACGCATGAGGGTGCAGCAGCCAATCAGATTTGTGCAGTTTGTGAATAAAAGCAGTGAAGTCTTGCATGTTTAGGAAAACAAACTAGTTCTGCTCCACTGCGTGTGCAGAGAACACAGCTGAGGCGTCCGATCAGAGGAAGTCGAGCATGAGAGCAGTCATGGAAGGATCTTTAACGCTTTCCTCTCTCGATCCTCTCCAGCTGGTCGAGAAACTGACGACTTTAGCAGAAGAATGCCAGAGCGTGCAGCTGAAAAAGCTCCGAGACATCTGCGAGAAGTAAGACGTTCACTCAAACACGGTCAAATGAAAAGCCGCCGAGACGTCTGACTGCTGTCGCTTACAGAGAGAAGAAAGAGCTGAAGAAGAAGATGGACAAACGGAGACAGGAGAAGATCAACGAGGCCAAATCCAAAGACAAGAACGTGACGGAGGAGTAAGTGCTGGCAGTTCTGTGCAGTGACCACTAGAGGTCAGTGCAGGCTGACGAGTGTCTGCTGTGTCCACAGAGAGAAGCTGGAGATCAACAGATCGTTTGTGAACGAGGTGGTCCAGTATATAAAACGGGTGAGCAGACGTGAAGCCGCTGCAGGATTTCTCTCTACAAACGATTTCTGACTCTGTGGTTTCGCTCAGCTGGAGGACGCTCAGAGCAAACGGCAGGAGAGGCTGCAGGAGAAGCACAAGGACGTCCGGCAGCAGATCCTGGACGAGAGGCCAAAGGTCAGACACCCAAAACGCCGTTTCCTCTTGGTCTGTATATGAGAACTGGACCGAGTCAAACAGACGCCACCATGTTGGAGCCAGACGACTTTATGGAGCATTAACTGGTCCGAGTTTCTATGGCAACCACTCTGACCAATCAGGAGTGAGCGTGTTGGAAGGATGGGAACTTCCTGTTCGGTACTTCCAGTTCTCATATGGGTCAGAGGTCAAACTTGTCTTAAAATGAAGTGAAAACTGCTTTATTTTAATCTTTTTTGAAGGCTAAGACCTTCCCGTTGAGTCTTGAAGTCTCTAAATCTACAGCTAGGTGGTGACAAACTCCACCTCTGCTGTGCAGCAGACTCTGATGCTCCAGCTCTGTCCTCCAGTCTCAGGAAGTGACACTTTATTCCCCCAGAAATTTCAGAATAAAAGCCTGTCAGAACCGCTTTAGCTTCATGTCATCGGCATGACCTTGACTGGAGTTATGACTGTAGTCGGCGCGCGATCCATCAAACTTTACTATCTAATCCAGAGTCTGCAACCTTTCACAATAAAAGTCCCAAAGACCAGCAAAAAGTACTAATTTATGGTTTTGTGGCCTTTAATGTATGAAGTTTAAACATTTAAAACAAAACAATAATTACAGTGTTATTATTATCTGTTTTGAAAAGGCTTATTTTGATAGCAGCAAATACGAGTTCCTTTCAAAATAAAACACACCTTCCGTCCAATCAGATCTTCCTGCTGCAGCAGATTTAATGAAGTGAAACATTAAAAAGTCATTTTCTGTCATTATAACTGTGACGTGTCGCCATCCTTTCTTTCTTTATACTATCAGAAATGTATAACCACAAATGATGTTACAAAAATTGCTTTAAAAAATGTTAAAAATCACCTGTAGCTGCTGAAACTTTGCAAAGTTCAATCTTTCAAAACCAAACTTAGTTTTTAAGCACATTTATTATTATTATAACACTTATTTAAAAGATTTTAATAAGTGATACTCCTGTTAGTGGTTTTAAAATTAATTAATTATAATTTATTGATTTTAAATGACCCAATAATGCACCTTTGAATTTGTTATGTAGAAAATAATGACCAAACAATCCACTTTTTAATTTTTTTTGTTAAATATTGAGCAAATAATGTACTTTAGTATTTATTATTTGTAAATAATAACCCAATTATGTAAGTTTTAATTTATATTTGTAATTATTCACCCCAAATAATGCTTTTTTTAAGCATTATTAGCAAACTAATGAACAAATGATGCACTTTTAAAATATTTCTTGTAAATTGATGACCCAGTTACGCACTTTTTAATTTATTATTTATAAATAACATCAATTTGTTGACTTTTTTATTTAACATTTATAAATAAACAAAGTTATGCACTTTTTTAGGTATAATTTTTTAATAGACACAAAATAATTCCCTTTTTTATGTATTATTTGTGAATTATTGACCCAATCATGTAAGTTTTTATTTTTAAACACCCAAAATAAAGGTTTTTAATGTATTTTTTGTAAACTAATGACTGATTTATGCACTTTTTATTTAATATTTTTCAAGTTACCGACTCAGTTTTGTACTTTATGCTTCATTATTTGTAAATAAACACCAAATTTGGCCTTTATTTGATCCTTTCTGTAAACACTAATCTGTCTGTGGCCGTGGATCCTCCGGGTCAGACCTCTGGTCCGGTGTTGGCTCCGGTTAGCCCTCAGTGTGTTGTTGTGTTCTGTCCTTGACTGCGGTGTAATAACCGGAGTCCGGGTTCCATCCATCAACCCGTGCTGTCCGGCGGAGGCTCGGCTTTGCCTTCAGAGGCTCGCCGGGCTGTAACCCCGTCACTCTCCGTGTCCTTCTAGGACGAGCGGGCTGCGGCGGAGCGCGGTAAGGAAACGGCGTGAATCACTAACAGCTTACCGGTGTGTCGTTTGGCCACGCCCGGATCACACCCCGCTTTAGCCTCATGATGCCGGATCCTCGGCGGTGCGATCTGTGCAGCATGGTGACATCATGAGGGCCAGCAGATTGGCCTGCGTATTGTGAGATCGCACTCCGGCTGCGTGCTTGGACTCCGCTGATATTTCCTTTGGCAGGCCTCTCCACACCCACAGCCGCTTGGCGCATAAATCACCCAGACGGACCGATTCAGCCTTTATTTTTAAAGCTACGAGCCCCCGGAGGTCCTTCAAACCAACTGTCACGGGAGAGAGAGGGACACTTGTTTCCATCTTTATCCAAACATCATAAACATCATTATCAGTCGGTATTAAGATGAAAAGTTTTCTGGAATGTTCCACTGAGGTTGGTTGACTGTAGCTGGAGTTATTGGTGCTGGGGGGCGTTTGTTTGTCAAAAAGCAGCTTTGAGTCGTTGGGAAATCTCCGTTGCGACACCTCCACTCTTATCGTTTGGAGCCGTTCTGCTGGAGGTTTGCTGCTCTGCTTCTGGAGAGGTTTTGTTCCCGTTTATCTTCAGGTTTACCTGGAGATGAAGAAACACCTCCAGGTAAACCTGAAGACTGACTGCAGACGAACAGGAAATCCTCACACCTTCTGTATTCTCCTGACAGTTGGTCTGACTGAGAACCCTCAGCTTGTTTTTGGAGACGTTCTCATGCAAACCTCTAACAAAATGTCTTATTTTTGACTTTAGCACTGAACTTCTAACTGATGCACTCAGTCATATTCCTTCTTTTCTTGCGTTTATTTTGAGTCTGGTGACAACAAAGTACAAATATATAAATATAATGTGCATATTATTTTGAATTATGAGTAAAAGAAACTTCCATTGAGGGCAACCCCGCCCCTCTTCCCCTCCCTGCTGGCCTAGGCAGGCGTTTTTTCTTTTTCATTTGGGATTTTTTCATCTGATCCTGATTCATTTGAACAAAGAAATACTCATAATACTCAGAAAAATCCCACAGAATAACTATCTAAAAACACATTTTTGTTGGATTCAGTCTTTTAAATTCTGGGATGTTCACACCAAAAGATGCTCCTCCGTCCTCCTCAGCAGACATGCAGACCAACAACCCACACACTCCTCCAGAAATCAAACACCAACAACTGTGAAGCTCTGCAAAGTCATGATTCTGTAAACGTCCTTTTCAGAGGTAATCATCATCTTAACACGTCCTGATGGGATTCCATCCTCATCAACAATCAATTTATCGTTTTCCCTGAAGGTGTGAGCAGATTTTAAGACGTTTTGCCTCCATTAGCAGCACGAACAGGAAAGTGTTCGCCCTCTCTCTGCGTTTGGGAGGAACGCGTTGTTGCTTAATGACACTCGGCGTCGAGGCGTCACACCTCAACACCCCTCCTGGGATCTGAACCCCGTTAGGCTCCTCCTCCCTCCGCCACCTCCATGTTCTCATGGTTTCGGGGCCGTCCTGATTCCGTGCGTCACCTTCTCGTGAACGTTAGCTGTAAAACCTGCGAGTGAGTCACTGAAGCGGCTCCCAGGTCCAGCTTTGCCAGGAGAGGATGAAGCGCCGACTCCATAGAAGCACATCGAGAGCTTCACAGTGAAACGCTTCCTTCCACGGAGCAGCCGAGCCAATAGGAACGTGTTTGGTAGCCTCTGAATCTCTCATATAGTTCTGACCCAGATTCTTCTCTCAGCTCACTAATGGACATCTATAACCATCCCTGGTGGGACCCCTGAGTGCTGCATGACCCTTTACCATCGCATGAGCATGTGCTCGTGTTTGTGTTCGCATGAGTTGGATAAGCCTAAAAATGCAGCACAGCTACAAACGTAAAGCTGCATCGTCCTCAGTTAATGAGTTTGGGCCCAAAGTCAGGCCTTTTGTTACGTTGCTGCTTCTGAAAAATGAGTTCATGAATGTGACACTCCGGATGCAATGACTGTATATCTCAGATACAGGTAGAGCCGCCACGATTAATCGACTAATCGACAATTAAAATAGTCTAATTTAATGGTCAATTAGTCGTTACTGTATACTATATGGAGTCAGAGTGTAGTAAAGTGAAAAGTTAGAATAGCAATATACTAGCTTTATGTACTATTTTTGCATTTATTAAGGTTTTTTAGCTAATATTTTAGCTACACGCTAGCTGTTTTGGCTAACTTAGTATTTTTTTATTTTTTTGGCTGAATTTGGAGTTTAGCTAATGTTTCATCAGCATTCTGGTTATTTTGGCTAATTTGGGCTTTTTCTGTTTTTTAGAATATTTCACAGTTTAGCTACTATTTCAGCTACATGCTAGCTAATTTGGCTAATTTGGTATTTTTTCAGTTTTTGGTTAATTTGGAGTAAAGATATTTTTCAGCTACATGCTAGCTAATTTGGCTAATTTGGTATTTTTTCAGTTTTTGGCTAATTTGGAGTAAAGATATTTTTCAGCTACATGCTAGCTAATTTGGCTAATTAAGTATTTTTTCAGTTTTTAGGCTATTTTGAAGTTTAGCTAATGTTTTAGCCACATGCTAGTTGCTTTGGCCAACAGGCTTTTTCTGTTTTTTAAGCAAATTTATAATTTAACTAATATTTTAGCTGTCTATCAATTTCAGCATCTTTAGCGAACAAATTCAGCTTACAGCATTCACACTAGCATTATTGCAGGTAATACTATATACAGTATCTAGTTCATAATTATGTTAAAAAGTTACAGTTTTAAGTTTTAAAAATGTAGTTTTAGAGTGTTTAATAAATGTTTATCCTGTTCGACCTCAGGTTTGTCTGGATTTTGGGATCTCGTGGGATTCAGTTTGACACTCCTGATCTATACATCTCACTACGTCACTCCTACGTCTTATACAAGTGTTCACCCCGACTTGTTGCCCGCAGCATACCCGTTGAAAAAACGTATGCGAACATTTTGTCTCTACAGACTCTACTGACTGGTCTATGACCTTGAGTTTTGCGCGTTTGACCATTTTTTGGCCGTATCCCCGTCAGGACAGTTGGGACTAAGGCTCCTCTCAAAGTCGGGAGCATGTGCTGGACTGAACCACAGACAGACGTGGCGGGATTTCAGGATGTGCTCCTCGGTGTCACCGTCCTGTTAATGAGCCAATCAAAACAAGCCGCAGGAGTCGGCAGAGCCCAGCGTGAACAGGAAAGCTGTGTCTACACACCTCAGGATTACAGCGTTCTTCCTCGTGTTAAGGTCACATGGTCTCCAGGTCGACATCGTAATCCCTTTGTGTTCCTGACGGTCTTTCACTAGCTTTACTTTAATGAATTACTTCTTGATCTAGGATGTGTAAAACCCAGTGGATGGAGAGTCCGACTGCTCGTGTCGTCACTAGCAACCGTCCTCTCCACACTTGTTCTGGCTGTGAAAGTCTCTATTGTTGTTGTTGACGAGACAATATGTTTCACAACATGGTGCGTTGGTGTGCGGCGGCGGAGATTATGATGTAGGGCGCACGCAGGTTCTCCGCTTGATCTGGCGGTGTCTTCCGACAGACACACATCCTCCTTCCCTCATCAAAGCAGGAGTCCTGCGCGGTCGTCATGGAAACTCAGATCCCCCCGCCTCCCACCCCTCCCCAGCTCTCATATCCTGCTCTATCCTTCATGACGCTCCGCAATCTGTTAATTTGGAACCGAGTCCTCGTGGCGAAATCCGGAGGATAGAGGTCGAGGCGGCAGGGAGGAGAAAAAAGATGGACCCACTCCTCTGTGACCTTAACGTTTTCCCCGGTGCTGGAGAGGCGGCCACCATGTTCCATCATCACAGACTTCAATTTGCATCACTGCTTACTGACACAATTACATCAATAATGCACTGGTGTGCACAGACTCACACCGGGAACACACACCGGGAACACCGAGTACAAAAACACAGACTGGGAGGTACGACCAGCTCGGGTCCTCGGAGCTCTGTGAGGAAGGCTGGTGTTTTAGATCAGCGCTGAGCGTCCTCACATGTGCTAATGAGGCTCTCCAGGCCGGAGGAAGACCCTGAGACCTGTCCTCGCTTCTGCTGGGAGTCTGAGCTCTTTCATGATCCTTCAGAGGACGACTTTAAGGTGAAAAAGACGCTTATGGAAGAGCTAAGTATGTCAAAATGTTAGGAAGCTTTGATTTTATGAACACAAACAAACACATTTGTTCATTTCTGGTTTGAATCTCTAAACATTCAGATTTAGTTCCTTTTCTTTCCTTTGAAGGTAATAAAATAATTTTGGAAATAGTGAATTAAACCTCAACCTAAAAACAGATGACATCACTTTTTAAAAAATGAACAAAATTAAAATCTCTTCTAGGGCTCAAAAAATATTTTAAACAAAACCCACGTGTCGGGATATCCATTTTGAAATTATTATGGGATGGTCACAGGACCTCCCATTTTGTGTCAAAATGGGAACATTTGGCAAAAATGTATCTTGAAACTTTTGTTCCAGCGATCTTCATGAAATTTAGCACTCCCGCCACCTTGATAAGTTTACAGCCCAAATTTGATTGACTTTTGACCTCGGAAAGAACCGCCATCTTGAATTAAAAAGAGCTTCGCTTTTAGGCCCTTCTACAAATGTAATCTTAATTTTAGTCTGTTGGCTCGTAATTCCTCCAGCATCATTGCAAAGCTTCTTGGGAAAAAAAATTTTTTTAAAGTTTGTTGATTTTGAGCTGCATTAGAGTTGCGAGCTAGCAAAAGTAGCGTTCCCTTGTTGCTCGCACATTTTTTATTGAAATATTGCAAAAATATATAAGATGAATCCTCGTCTCATGCTGATTGAAATAATATAACATCTGATATGACTATGTTAGAAATGTGGGCGTGGCTATCAAAAAACCTCCGTTGCCAAGGAAATAAAAAAATTTACTTTTACCGATTTTTCCAAAAACCACCTAGATCTGTTCCTCACTTCTAGGCGACCAAAAAATAAAATAGTTGCTAAGGAGAGAAAACTGATAGAAAAGCCGCCATTTTGTGTCAAAATGTGAAATTTAGCAGTTTTTACATTTTGCCACAAAATGGGAAAAGAAACCTTTTGTTCCAGCGATCTTCATGAAATCTAGCACGCACACGACCTTAATAAGTTTTCACTCACAACCAAAATTTTGTTGACCTTTGACCTCGGGAAGAGACGCCATCTTGAATTTAAAAAAAAAAAACATCACCTTTACTCCCTTCTACAAATGGAAACTCCTCGTAGGGATTCTAGTCTATCACCTCCAAACTCCTCGAGCATCATTGGGAAGCTAGTTGGGAAAAAAAAAATTGGTTTTAAAGTTTATAGATTTTGAGCGGCGTTAGCGTGGCGAGCTAGCAAAAGTAGCGTTCCCTTGTTGCTCGCATATTTTTCACTGAAATATTTTGAAAATGTGATACATGAATCCTTGTCTCATGCCGATTGAAATGATATGGCATTTGATATGAAAATGTTTGAAATGTGGGCGTGGTTAAGAAAAAACCTCTGTTGCTAAGGAAATCAGAAAATGTACTTTTGCAGATTTTTGTAAAAGTGACATCAAACTGTCCGTCATGTCAAGGCGATAAAAAAGTAAAATGGTTGCTAAGGAGAGAAAACAAACAGAGAAGCCGCCATTTTGAAAAATGTGTTTTTTTAATGACTGGGTGGGAGGGGCAGATGAGGTGAGTGAGGGGCGGTGAAGAGCCATACTGGTTCATTTTTTCCCCCTCGATTTCTATACTTATAACAGATACATTTAGATGAAGTGCTGGTTTTGATGCTCCGCCCCCCCACCAATGAAAAGCACATCCAAGTACGTTTTTCTCCTAAAAGCCTTCATTGCTGACAAGGTCACAGTCGCCGACCTTTTCCCAGAACCGGGTCAGCCTAATTGGGCCGTGTTTGGACGGTAGTTCAGGATACACACGGTTAATAAGCCGCACAGTGAGACTTTAGTAGGGAGATGGCATAAAGCTAAAGTCAGGACTGTAAAATAAATGTTCGGCAGACCAGGAGGTTCGGGGAAACTGCAGAAGGCCTCATGTCACAGCTCAGAGCTAAATGAATGTGGCTCTTTGGAGGCTCTCGGTGCTTCCCTCGACAGATCCTCAAAACGAGGACAGCTGGTGAAGAAGGTCACCGAGTGATGTATTTTCAGAAAGGCAGAAATGTGTGTGTGTTTTGTTAGGCACGTTTTTTTTTTCTTTCCGTGTGTGGAGGAGATGTGCTGACAGTTTGCTTACAGACACAGATCTGGAAACTCGTCCAAAGAGAAATAGAACAAACAAGTTAAAGTTGCATTTCTGCCATATTTTTGACAGTTTTTTCAACAGGCTTTTATAAAGTAAAAACATACATGTATGTGGTTTGGATTTAGTCCGTTTCATGACCTTGATCTTGGGAAGAAGCCGCCATCTTGAATTTCCAAAACAAACAAGCAAAAAAAAAAAATTTAAAAAATCACCGTCTACAAATTTAAACTCATCCTATTGAATTCAGTCTTTCACCTCCTAACTGCTCGAGCATCACTGGGAAGCTACTTGGAAAAAAATGTTGGTTTTGATATTTTAGCATTTAAACGACGTTAGCGTGGCTAGCTTGCAAAAGTGGCTCTTCCCCAGTTGCTCACACATTTATTACCAAAAAATTGTGAAAACATGAATCATTGGTTCAAGCTGAACGAAACAATATAACATACAATATGAATATATTAGGAATGTGGGCGTGGTCAACAAAAAACCTCCGTTTCCAAGGAAATCGAAAAATTTACTTTTGCCGATTCTTCTCAAAATGACACAGACTTGTTTGTCACATCTGGGAGACCAAAAAATAAGATGGTTGCTATGGAGATAAAACCAACAGAGAGGCCGCCATTTTGAAAAATGTGTTTTTTCCTGATTTTTTTCCGATCTGATCAGGGTTGCAGGGGCAGAAGGGGTCATGTAGCAGCTGCTCACCCAGTTGGGGGGGTCAAAACGGGATAAAAAGGGAGAGGTGGGCGGCATCTGCCGCCATGCACCACCGCTTGCTGCTTTCATTATTTATTAATACCGATCATTACAGCAACTTTTGTCACAGAAGCTCTTCCAGGATTTCATTTAATCTGTTCTCTCTTGTGATGAAATGACCCACTGTGTAACACAATCCCTAATATGATAGTTCCACCGCCATACATGACAATTAAAAAATCTGTTTTAAATTTGAATGAAATCTTCTATTGTGAAGATGCTTTTAGTCAAATTTTTTGAGTTATTACAAACTTTCCTTCTTATTTTCATCAACATTCCACCATGAAAGCTTTAAAAAAAACGTCTTTTTCTGTTTATAAACTCTGTTCTTGCATAAAAAGTCTAGTTTCTGCATAACAAATACGTTTTCAATTCAGTCTCCTGACAGAACGAAGTTCCTAAAATGAGGCAGCTGTAACTTCTCGACTCCTCCTGCATCTCCATCCTCCTCTGAGAATCTTGATTCCTACAGCCGTCCTTCTGCTGAAGCAAACTATTGTCTCCGCTCGGCATCCCGACTCCGCAGCCCTCCAGATTCGCTGATTACAAAGATAGCACATGGATTTGCTGTGGGAGGAGCCTGGCGCCCCTCAGACGGCGGCAGCTTTAGGAGCCAGCGTGGCATCAGAGGAGATGAAAGATGTCAGCTTTAATCACTGGCTGTTTATGCCTCCGTGAGCCAGGTGAAAGCAAACGCAGGCAGGCGCACAAAAGGTGCGTCCCGTCCTTAAGTAGGTCGCACGCAGAGTGGAGCGGAGCGGGGGGCGGAGCCCGCCGCGGTGCATCTTTAGACATCTGCTTTTGATGTGAAGGATGGCCGTTGTGTGGGACCCCCAGAGAGAGTGAGACGGAGGAAGGAGGCGGCGTTTCAGAGAAGGTGACCTTGACGCGGAGCTGGGTGGGGGTTTGAGCTGCTGCTGCAGCATCAGGGAATCCGCTTCATCCCGTCGGGAGCAGGAGCTGCGTCAGTCGCCTCCATCGTCCTGCTGCTTCACTTTGGAACATTTTTAGAAATATTCAACAGATATGGAGAAAAGGCAGCTCGCCTGTGAAGTTGAATAGATTTTTACAAATATTTCGTAGGATTATGTAACTTGCTTCTCCCGTTTATCACAATGGGAAAAATGTCTTTGTTTAAACAAGTTAAAAAATATAGAATACAAAATGTTAAACTTTGTTATATGCGAAAAAAAATTGCCAGATAGAATTTGTTTGGTGAAAATAAGTTGTAATGTACATTTTTTTCGTGAGCTTTAAGGTTAATTTGACAGTTTTTTCAAAGTGTTCAAATAAAAACAAAAAAAATTGGAATAAATAAAGTTAGAAAAATTCTCCAAATTTAAAAAAAAATAATTCATTTGGAATATAACTAATATTTTGGTGTATTATTCTGGGACGTTGAAATATTCCTTCTTAAAATAATTGTATTTTTGCCCAAAAAAGAGAATTTGAAGAACTAAATCCACTTATCTTTATTTCTAAGCCTTAAATCATCCTCAAGTAAGACTAGAATTACACATTGTAAGATAAATTATATGTGTATTTACTTTTAAACTTAAATTTATTTGTTCAGCGTTTTAAGACAAATAAAAACATTCCATTAAAAAAATGTAAAAAAGAATCACTTGTTTTTTTAAGTGCCGCTCCGATCATATTTGAATTTATCTTCAAAGTGTTCCCAGAAGTCGTTTAACTTAGATTTTTATCAAAGATCAAAATACCTGTGTGGTTTTCTAGGACATAGTTTCTGCAGAGCAGAAGAGGTCGTTCACAGAGCAACCCCGCCCCCACTTCCCCTCCCAGGTACTGGGAGCTCAGACCAGAGAGTTAAACTCAATTAAGTTTTTTTTTCAATTATGTTTTTTTTGTCTGAATGAAAAAATAGAAATGTAACTTTAATCTTAATTTTCTTTATATTTGTTCTGCATCGTCAGAAAAATGCAACAAGAACATGTTTTTCTTCAGAGACTTTAAATAGATATTGAATAAAATGAGATGTTATTGTCTGAATAGATATTATTTGTTCTGATTAAGTGTTTTTGTGGTGGATTTTGTGTTTTTGCAGTTTTATTAGGAACACATTCTTCACTATTGGATACTACAGAATCAGAGCTAATAGAAGCTGCAGCATCATTAGCATCATTAGCATCATTAGCATCATTAGCATCATTAGCATCATTAGCATCCTTGCTATGGATGAAGTTTCTGTGAAGCAAATACTTTAAGTTTTCTTAATCTCCGATCAGACATCTCTTAAAGGAGAAGCAAACGATGCTGAGGACCTCCACCACACCCACACAGCTTCATGAACACCTGAGCAGACACAAAAACCTGCATGTGGTTGGAGGTGAAACTCTCAGGTGAAACTCCATCTGAACTCACAGGTGTTTCCGATCCCCGAACGCTGACGTGAGCTGAGGGACTCTGACACTCTTCGTCTTAGCAGCTTTTCTTCTAATTACCGCCCTCCCTGGGGGGCCGGCTCAGTAGTTAAACAGGGATTTGCATTCCAGCAATTATTGGATCACAATGGAATGAATCCAATCTTGTCATCTGTAATCACTTGGGCGTCTTTGCCTCCCAGAAAACAGTTTCTGAGTCGGCGGCGGCCCTGAACTCCGTGATGTCTTCATGTCCGGCGTGCGTTCACTAGTACCGGTCGGGATCGCGGATCCTTTCTCTCTCCGCTGACCCGGTCTCTCTCCTCAGTTGCAGAGCGATCTGGACCAGGAGTACCAGGACAAGTTTCGCCGGCTACCCGTTGAGATCCAAGAGTTCGTCCAGGACGGCAGCAAGGCCAAACAGAGCGGCGACCTCATCCACGGAGTCCTCGTGTCCTCCTCCACCTCCGAGAAACTCAACCACAAGGCGTCGCAGTCCGAGGACGACACGGAGGAGGGCTCGTCGGAACATGTCTACGACACGGCCCTTTAGGACCCCTTTGCTCCACTCTGTGACTTTATTTCAAAATCGAGGATGAAACTCCCTCACATTGTAAGCGATGGGAGGATTAGGGGACAGTTGGTGAGTAGAGGGCCTCTCTGCGTGAGAAGCGTTTGTTGTAAATAACCTTTTTGTGCGTTTGTATGTACGTTGTTGTCTCTTTTGGTACGGCCACAGGAGGTGGTACAACACTAACTACTTGCAGGAAAAGACTTTTACTTGAACTTTTGCACAGAGATTAGTTTCTTTTCATTTCTCCGTCATCGGGACGTTGTAGGGAGATGTGGCGTGCCAAGACTTTTTGATTGTCCAATCTTCAGTCCGCCGCTTCACTGTGCAGACCGGCTGACCCCGCCCAGCCTCCATGGTTACAGTCCTCGTGTTGCACTGACCGTCATGACTTTGGTTTGCTTTCTGGTTCTCACAGAGTTAATCCTACGTGTTGCTGCTAAATATTTGGATCCACTTTAACACAGTTTAGTTATACATGGGATGTTGATTTTTAACAAGTTTGCATCATTTGTGAGCAGTTCTGTCCCAGCGGGAGCAAAGGGAATCGTGCTGTACAGCGTCTGCATGTATCTGAACTGTAACCGTTACAGTAGGTGTGTAGCAGACATGTTAATAATAATCCCTGTAAATAGTCATCACTCCTGAGTGCGCTGTGACTGTACCTGCTCAACCGTTGACATTGTGGCTCACTGAACAGGACTGAGGGATGTTTGTGTTTCTGTCGCTGCTCGTTTGCCCTCCAGAACTCAAACAGTCCATCCAGGACGTTCAAACACGAGCAGATCCTGTTGTGGTTTACAGGTAGCCGTTCCCTTGTGTACCCACAGGTGCATTCAGGAGCAACCTGACACTTCAGCCCACGCGCTCACCTCTCAGAATTTACAGAGGGATTCTTTTGTTGAGTTTACGCCGGCGTTTGGCTGGACCTCCTCCTCCTCTAACCACTCCCACTTTCTGTACCGATGAGGTAAAGAAAACTACGCTTAAGTTTGCAATTCTGAGTATTTCTTTTTTAAAATTAGTTGTGTCGTTTGAAAAAGATCGTATTTGTGACATTGAAAATATGCTAACAGCTTCAGGCTCCGCCCCATTCCGATGCATCCACTTGTAGACATCTAGATTCGTGGATGTCTTGGTTTCCCTCGTCTGCTCGCCATTTTTGTTGCACTGGTAACGTTATTCGGCTAGCGCGAGAGCATGTAAACAGAGAGCTCTCATCAATAGTGAAAGGGGGTGGAGTTATACAAAGGCCACAGCTCAAGCTACGTTCACACTGTTCTCGGCAATGCACATTCAGGCCGCCACATCAAATGAAAGGTCAACGGAAACGTGGATAATTGCGAGTTTATGAAAAAAAAACAGTTTTTACGACTGTTTCTGTCTCCACGTACAAACAATCAATATAAGCTTACCCAATTACGTGTTTCCTGCTTCTGCATCCAAGATTCTCGTATTTACAGTTCACGCATAGATTTACACTGTCATTGGGCTCCGTGTGCAAAAAGGTCTAGTAAACTTAAATTATTTTTTTGCTTCTACGTTCAAAACTCAAGTTTATGTTTTCTCACGTTGCTAGAAAAGTTTTTAAGGACTGTTTTTGGCCTCCACGTACAAAAAGTCAATATAAGTTTTCCTGCGTTTATGCGTTTATGTGTTCAAGCATAACTACGCAAGTTTTGACGACTACTTCCTGTCTCCACCTACAAAATGGATGTAAATCCGCCTAAATGCGTGTTTCTTGTTTCTGCGGTCAAAATACACACAGTTACGTGTTGACCATAGCTCCGCACATTTTTACCACTATTTCATACTTCACGTACAAAAACAATCAATGTAAACTTGCTTAAATGCGTGTTTGTTGCTTCTGCGTTGAAAACTTTAGCGTTTACGTGTTCAGGCGTAACTACCCAAGTTTTTACGACTGTTTTAGGGTTGCACATAAAAATTAGTTTACGTACTCTTGGCTAACTGCGGGTTATCTCACTTCTGGGTCTCACATGTACTTGTTGACGTATAGCTACCCAAGTTTTTGGGCTCCACGCACAACAAACTCGCCTAAATGTGCGATTCTTGTTTCTGTGCTCAAAACTCTCGTGTTTACTAGGACTGGGTTGATAAAATCGATTAATCGATTTGAATCACCTAACAGATCAATAATCGATTCATACAAATATAAATCGTTTTAGCACATAAAGCCTGCTAGCTTGATGCTAACGCTTAATGGAATTTCCATAGGACGGCTAATGCTAACGGTTGGCCTGAACATCTTTATTTACTCACAGAAATGAATTTTCTAAATTCTTAAGGAAATATTTTTTGAAGTAACGATTTGTGGTCTAAAACACAATTTTTCCTCATAATGTCTTCTTCTGGAATAAGGTGTAATACTATAGCATGATCTCCACCTAGTGGCCAAACTGAAACGTCCTCCAGGAGAAGCAGAACAATGTTTACCATGTTAATGATCTGAAGATTTTAGTTAGAACTTCTCCTTAGAGAATCACTGTAACTCTGGATGATATTAACAATCTCATTATTTCACTGATACATTTACAGGATGTGAACAGATTGATATAAATATGTATAAAACATATAGTAGATTATTTATGTTTTTCAAAACATGTGTCTAAATGTGTAAACTCAAAATTGAATTGAAGGATCAAAAGAATAAAAATCAATCAGAATTGAATCGCTGTTGTGGATCAAATCATTTCTGGAAATTCTAATCAATACCCAGCTCTAGCGTTTACGTGTTTACACGCAGCTACGCAACTTTTGACGTTGTTTTCTGTCTCCACATACAAAAATGTCTACGTAAAATCCCCTAAATACGTGATTCTTGCTTCTCTGTGTAAGACTCCCTGGTTTACGTGTTCACTCATAGCTACACAAGTTTATTCAACTGTTTTGGGTCTTCATGAACTATAAGTTCAGCCATTGAAGCCGCGCTCCAAATCCAATTAGATGGAACTTTGACCAGTGAGGGACCCAGATTTAATAATGATGTAGGGACGGTATTTTACAGAAGTACCAAACGTACGAACATTGATTATGGAGGAGAAATTGAAAACAGCGGTTTGTTTTTTCAGCCAGAAATGTGTGACAGGAAGTCTTTCCTTTACGGGAATAGAGCTGTGGAAGAACAAGCCTGGAGCCAGATTCACCAGATCTGAACCGGTCCAAAGCTCTTCCACTGTAGGTGCACGTCTGGCGTGAACGTATAAACGTGCATTCAAAGCCCGGTGTGAACGTAGCATCAGAGGTGAACTTCTAAGGGACTCCTGCCGCTCTGCAGAGACTATGTCATGGACATCAACACTCGTTTTCTGATGTTGTCTGAAATCGGTGTGAACATAACTGAAGACCACTGAAACGACCTCTTGAGAGTGGATCAGGAGACACCCGGAGTGGGACTTTAAAGCCTCGTTTCCACTGAGGGCTACGGTCCAACATTTTGAGCGTTTCCATTCCAAAATGGACCGATTATTGGGCCCCCGTTGGTTGTAGGTCCATAGAAAAATGGACCGGACCGGTTAGGGCGGAGCTACTTTTGAAAGTCACAATCTTCTTTCAGACACCCTGAAATACTCCGACTTGGAGAGGAATCCGGGCCGAAGCGCTCCGTGGAAACAAAGCCTCAGTCATACATTGAGACTTCCTGCCTGTCCAGTGCCCCCCCCCTCAAAGAGCATGTGAAATCATACAGAACTATTCTCTTTCAAGAGGACTGCTTGTCAGAACAGTCAAAACGATGCTGTGAGAGTCTCGTGCCTTCGAGAGGCTCGGCCATGTTTGATGTTGAATGTGTAAATCGCAGCACTGCTGTTGTTCATGTGCTCCACCAAGTCGTCTGGTATCAGATCCATGTGTGCACTTCTATTGCAGAACCACTACTGAGAGATGCTTGTAATGCCCGAGCGAGGGAAGACTTGACCAGTCTGAAGAGTGTGTACCTGGAACTGTAAATGTATGTAAAGCTGAGAGGAGTACACAGTGTGGAGGGAACGTGTACTTTGAAATAAATGTGGCCATTGTTGTACTTGGAGTGGAGACGTGAGTCTTTGTGTTTTTTCTCATTTATTTCTGCCTCTTTGAACGTGTTTTGTGTGTCGGATCTCGTGAAAACAGTCGTCTGATCCCCTTACTGACAGTTAAAAGGTTTTTAAAGGTCATAGGTTTGTGTTTAAACTGTATTCTGCTCATAAAGCCGTTCCATGAGCCGTACGCTGACAAAGTGATGGAGAACCTTCACGTTTGGGGAGTGGATCTGTCTGTTTTCGCTAGCTGTTACTTTTCATGCATGCCGTTTAAATTTAGCCGCGCCTGGAGGCTGTGTTTGCATTCGGAATATATTAATCTGCTGCAAAACTCAAAAGAAACTGGGCTGATGCGCCGCGCGTCCGGGCCCTTCCACGCCTGCACTTCCTCCTCAGGGGGCGTTACCGCCGCTGATGTGCCGCTTTGTCCTTCTCTGAAGGACCCCCAACGTGGGTTCAAACCCGCCCGGTCAACCAGAAGCTAATTAACCCCCAAATGTAGAAGGAACGAGTGTTTTTAATCAGATTCTCTGGGTTATGTAAACAGCGACGGCCCTCCAAACTCTGGGATATTATCGCCGCGTCTGTCCATCTGCCAGAGGAGATGAGAGGAGGAGTCGTTAACGGGCTTTAATGAGGCACGCCGGGCGGCAGAAGAGGAGACGACCACGGGGAGATACTTGGCAAGTACACTAAGCCATCACACATAAATAGACACTTGGAGTCTCGGAGATACGTCTCTGTTTTTACCCTAAATTCATTCCCAGGAGCCTCCTTTTGCCCCACTGGAAGCTAATCCAGCCCTAATCCTGATCCTAAAATGGAAACTTAATCTGGTTTGGATGAAATTTGATGCGTTTATGACAACAAAAGGATCAGATTTCAACTCCTAAAGATTCAAACTGATTTAGATTTTTGTTTTCTTTTGGGAGTTTTTATATTTGTTACATCCTGCCAAATTGTGGTACATAAGTCAAAAACATAATTATGTAATTTTTGATATAATTCGAGTAAAAACTAAGAATGGAATCATGGAAACGTGTGAGGACTCCTATATGGACAGAAAGTCGCAGTGAGTGAGCGATGAGTCGATCAGCTTTACGCCGGCTCTCTGGAGCAAGAAGGCGGCGCCAAATCCTTCTCCACACCCCGCAGCGGAGCGGGACGAAGGGCGGAGACACTCTGTCCGCTCTCTGGGAGTCCAGGAGGACCTCAGGCCGCCAACCTGCAGAACGAAGGCGCTTCAGGGAAAGAGCAGCCCGAAGGAGCCATGAGCACAGAGAGACTTTAGTGTTTAAAAACACATATTTAGATGTTTTCTTTAAATTATCGGAGAACATCTGTTTGAAACACATTCTCACTCCCAGGTTGGCACATATTGAGGTTTGGTTAAGGACCCTCTGGGTCAAAAATTGATGTTTTAGGTGTCCCCAACTTGTTGGTGTGCTGGCTGTTCCCATGAAATCACGGGTGTCGGGTGCCGGGTTAGGTTTAGGGTATCGGTACCATCCGCGTCCTGAACCAGCAAGGATAAGTGGGCCCCATATGGTTAAAAAGGGGGCAAAAAAATGGGGGTCTCAGTCGGGTTTGTCCACCGTTTCTGTGGTGGCCCCAGCTGTGTTTGCCTCGCTACGCTAGACAGCTGCTCCGTGGACAGCAGGTCTGCTCGCTACAGACAAGCTCACTGGTTCGATGCAGTGGAGCTAGCTAGCACGCTACGCGGTCCCCCGGGCAGCTAGCAAACGTAGCAAGCCTACCCACTCAAGCCAAAGTGGGCACACACAGGTGGGGCCACCTCGGAAACTCAGACAAACCCGTTGGAGGCCACATTTTCTGCCCACTTTGAAGCTTTGCTGGATGGGCGAGGACCAATCTGTGTGCTGTATTTCGG
The DNA here is from genome assembly GCF_002922805.2 of Oryzias melastigma. NCBI lineage: Eukaryota > Metazoa > Chordata > Actinopteri > Beloniformes > Adrianichthyidae > Oryzias > Oryzias melastigma. The sequence continues at coordinate 1,455,359 of NC_050535.1, read as the reverse complement.
TAAAACGTTAATTTTTGATGCAGGAGTCCTTAACCAAATGTCAAAATGTAACGATTTGGGAATAAGAATGTGCTTCAATATGTTACCAGATCAAGATAACATCATATAAAATGACCTGAGGGGCTGCGGCCCCCCGGGACCTTGACTCTGACACATCGTTTAGAGAAAAGGTGAGGATGAAATCCTTGGAAAAGTGAGAACTACAGACATTATTTGTTTGCATTTTCTTATATTTTTCACTCAAGAGCAACATTTACATTTACAAATCATAGTTATGACCGTATAAACAATATTTCTTCTTCCAATATTTTTTCTCTCGTTGCTTTTCCCCGCTCCCATAATTCCTAACCAATGATTAAAGAGATCTTTAGTCATGTGGTTTGTTTACAAGCTTTGGTCTGGAATAAACACAAAGTTCTGGTCCAGACTAAGCAGACTGGGTCTGGACCCGCAGACTTTTCCAGTCAGAATAGACACGTTTGGGTTTTTTTTAACCCTCTTTTTTTGGAAAAAGCCTTAATCCTGATCCTAAACCGAACCTTAATCTGGTTTGGATGAAATACGATTTGTTTAAGAATCCTGATTTTAGTAAAGAACACAGTTATGTCGTGTTTATTTTGAGTTGAAATGCAAACTCAGGATGGAGAAGTGTGTGAAAAACTGCCGGAGTTTAAAGCATTTTCACACAGCAGCAGCATTTCCAGACGATCATCTGAAAACGTTCGTCTTCTCTGCGGTGATGACCCTAGAAACAGATTTCTCACATTTCTTTGTCTCCAAAACATTGAAAAGGCTCTAAAATAGCAGACTGTTCCTAAAAAGAGATAAAAATATCCAGAATGAGTCAAAAAGAGCAGCACTAATAATAGAAATATTGTAAAAACAGGAGGGGGGGGCAGTGTTTGTCTTCATGGACGCCACAGCAGTCAGCTGTTCAGGGGGAGGAGCCTCGCGGAGCCCTGCTGGATGACTCACTCCTCTGTCAACCCAAGGCGCACTCATTCACTCATTTGCGCACCGCTCCGAACGCACACGCAGGGCCGTGCGCGCACGAGGACGACCGCGTACGCGCACGGGGCTTTAGGTTGGTGGAGGCCGTGGGAGGGAGGGAGGGAGGGGGGTCGTCTGAGGAGGAGGGGGGTTCCTGATCAAAGCGCTCCGGGGCCGCTCATTCTCCGCTGGAGGGCGAGTGGAGCGGGAGGAACGGGAGGAACGGGAGCACCGGGACGCTCCGGGACAGAGGAGAGGAAGCCCGCGCCCGCGCCGCCGCCGGACCCGCGCGCTCCGCACAGCTCCAACATCACGTAAGGAACCGGCGCTCCGGAAACGTCCGAACCCCGCTCGCATCCCTCAGACTCACGCATCCTCCGTCCGGCTGGCCGCGCACACACAGCTGGAGGAGACGGTAGCATTCGCTAGCTAGCGCCAGCGGCTTCCAGCGCGCGTTCTGCGGATAAATGCGGGCTTTTCACGTGCGCGTTTGTGCGTTTGCGCCTTTCTTTGTGCGGAATGTGAGCCGGCGGCCGCGCGCGAACTTCATCAAATCCGGTTATTGATGTTTCCAGCGGCGGGAGGCTAAAGCTATGGAGCTGCCAACATGTCAGAAATATCCAACATCCACAGAGTTCAGTTTAGAGGCTGTACTTCTCTTAAATGTGTATTTACACAATAAAAAAACGTGTTAATTGTTTTATTTACAATTCTAAATTAGGCTTTTATTGTTTGTAAATACAAGTTGTTTATTTAATGGGATCAGTGGGAGGAGTTAACAATTGTGTTTATGAAGGGATTGTAAATTTAAAAATGCAAGCTTTGCTTAATCCGACTCACTGTAGTCCAGATTAGTCGGGTTTTTCTTCAGTAATGTTACAGGAAGTTTGATTTCTGTTTTTTTTTTTTATCTTCAAACTCTAGAAATTGAGGTTTAAAACACAAAAGACTGGAAAAAGGTGCAGAAAAAGGACAAACGGATCGATGTGGAAAGCGGATCAACTGTGCAGTATTTTTATGTTTTGAAGTAATTAAAGTATTAAAAAATACAAACGTACAAATTAAATTCAGAAAAAGTACGTACAGCTAAATATTTAGGCTACAAATGTGAGAAAATGTATGTTTTTATAATGACTTTTATTTTTAACTATTTATTTTGTGTTTATTATTATTATTTAGTTATTTATATAAAGCACTCTCTAGCAGGAAAAGTTATATATAAATAAAGTGTAATTTAAAATGGATAAATTAATAAAAACACTAAATCATATTAAATATTCAAAATAATCATCAAAAACGTCCAAAATAAAAATTAAAAATGACAGTATTTGTGTCATTAATACATAGAAGACTGAATATTTGTGGATAAGAACATTTTCATGATTCATTTGTGTGAATTTTCGTTGTTTCCGTCCTCCACTGTTGCCAAAAAAACCTGTGGGATTCAACCGTGAGACTCGCCGCACTTTGACTGTAACCGTACAGGAAGCAGAATCCATAGATTTACTTAGATGTTTGTTACTTTACCCACCGGCTTTAAACACTTTTACCTAAACATTTTTTATTGAATTGAATAAAACTTTATTGATCCCACAAATGGAAAATGACCTAATAATTATTTTACTTTTGGTTGAGTTTAGCTTTGTTTGTCGGTTATGATGCAATAATAAACCAAATATAAACGTAATTATGAAAATGTTTGTAGTATTACTTCTAAACTAACTTAAGTCAATAAAAAATGATATTAATTTATTTAAAATAGAAATATCAAAAGGAACGATCACAGAGGTGTGAAGAAACGCTCCGTATAGGATCTCCTAGAAGATGAAGTTAATCCAGAAGGATCACTTTGATCTGGAGAATCAGGAAGGTGTCGGTAAAACGTGAATCCCTTCAGTCAGGAGGTAAAACGAGACTTTCCAAACATCACTTCACAATGAGAAGCGGGAGCTGCAAGGCATTCTGGGTAGTCATTCCAGAGTAAATAGAGGCGGTGTCAGAGATGAGTTTGTGCTGTAAGTTACAGGATGTTTCACTGATGAAGATATGAAGATGAAAAAATGCTAAAAAATGTCTCAGTTTCAGTTTTACAAGAGAAATAAATGTATTTCTGTGGCAAAATTAACTTATTTTGAAAAACTAAATCAAGTTTTAGTGACTAGGATTTTTCTAAAATTGTATAATTTTTTTTGGTTTATTTAAATGAAATGAAGAATTTTTGACTGATTCCTACGAGGTCTGTTTATACAGTGAACTTACTTTAGTTCAGCCAAATGTAAAGAATTTTACTGAGATGAAAAGCAAGTTTATCCAAAATCTGTACATTTTACACGAGTATTTTATAATCTTAACCTTTAACCATAATTCCAGACTACAGCTACACGATCACTAACAGTAAAGTTTTTACCTGTAAACCCGAGAGCACGAATGATACTGAGACGGATCTGGAGCTGCGTTCTCTCTGGCGTGCGTTCAAGAGCTCAACGGGAGTTTTTGGAGGCACTTTTAGCATATGTGTTCACAGTGGGAGGACATTTGGTGGGAAATGTCAAAGCGGTGAGGATCTGGCCAATCCCGCTTTCATACTCCGGTATATAAAAACTCAGAGTTATATAATCCAGAACTTCTCCCTCATGATTGATCTAAACGGTTTGTACTTCCGTGTTTTAAAACCAAATCTGAGTTTGGCCAAAGGTCAATCGGGTTCATTTTTAATTTGGAACGTAGAGCCCAGAAATCATCAACAATAGAGCTTTAAACTCCTGAAATCGGCACATTTTCAAGTTTGTTTTTAATTAGAAATGTTTGAACAAACGGATCCACTGCAGATGTTTTTCATTCTAACGATGATCGTTTTTATGACGGAACACTGGAACTGAGAATGGAATAAAATAAAATAGAATAGAATAGAACAGAATAGGATTAAGGCTGCATGATGTTATTAAAGTTTCTAATATGCAGAACTATTGATCAATATTGAAATGACAACATGAATGTCGATACATAAACATGTCGCAAAACAACTAATACATCATTTTCATTTCACTGGATCAGATTTATTCAAATAAACTCAACAAAACACGAGTTATAAAATAGAATAGAATACAGTACAGTACAATAAAGTACAGTATAGTACAATAAATTACAGTACAGCAGAGTACAAAACAATACATTATAGTACAATACAGTACAATAGAATACAATATGGTAAAATACATTACAGTACAGGGAAGTACATCACAATATAATAGAGTACAGTTTAGTACAGTACAGTACTGTTCAATAAAATACAGTTCACTACAGTATAGTATTTTATAGTACAATACAATACAGTACAGTACCTTAGAGTACACTACAGTACAGTACAGTATCTTAGAGTACAATACAATACAGTACAGTACAACACAATATAATACAACACAATACAATACAATATAATACAATATAGTTCAGTACTGTATAGTATCGTATAGTACAGGACAATACAGTACAGTAAAGTACAGTATAGTACAATACAATATAATACAATAGATACTTTTCATGGGAGTTTGTTGGTCCTTATTAGATGATTCACACAGATTACAACACAATAAAATAAAACATAAATAAAGAATGTGTTAAAATACAATAAATCCCCCAATAAAAACAGTTAAAAAAGAGAATTAATCCAGAGAACGAAAAGCCAAACCTTTTAGAAGTCTCTGGAGCGCCTCCCCTCTCATCCTGCAGGACTCACAGGAGCTGGAACTTCTGGAGAACTTCTGGAGAACTTCCATTCTAACATGGATGTAATGCAGCTGAGAAACTGACAAACCTAAACTCAAACTTCCACTCGGGAACGATTCTCCCAACATCAAACTTCCACTCGGGAACGATTCTCCCAACACTCAAACTTCCACAGCCAGAGCGGAAAAGGCAAACAGACGTCAGACGGTGTGGTAGTACGTGGAGGATTTAGAGCCCTGGACAGCTCTGCCTCCTCCGTGGGTCGTATTTAATCCTCCTGGAGGAGTCGGAGGAATGCGTGTAAACCTCTCTGGACGGTTTTTAGATGTTTTTGGCCAAATAAGTCCATCCTTAAAGCCTCTGTGATCCAGAAGTCTCTTCTTCCATTCTGTCCTTTTTTGTCTGCAGGCGAAGACATGAGCGTCTCCCTCTGAGAGCGGATGCTGAGCTGGTGAGTTCCTCGCTTGTTTTCACTCGGTTCTGGTCGGGTTCTGACAGACAGAACCTAAGAATAGTCCCAGCTTCGTGCACAAGTTTCCATCTGGTGCATCGTTTCATTCTGATAATCTGGACTCACTAGAGCCACTGATGAAATGATTCCTGCTGTCCATGAAACAAACCTACTGGAGATGTTTGCTCCTCCTCACTCCTCCTGACTCCTCATTCCTCCTGACTCCTCCTGACTCCTCCTGACTCCTCGGTCCTCCTGACTCCTCCTGACTCCTCTCTCCTCCTCACTCCTCTTGACTCCTCCCTTCTCCTGACTCCTCCTCACTCCTTCTGACTCCTCGCTCCTCCTGACTCCTCCTGACTCCTCTCTCCTCCTCACTCCTCCTGACTCTTCCTCACTCCTTCTGACTCCTCACTCCTCCTGACTCCTCACT
>NC_050535.1:1410535-1449688 GCF_002922805.2 Oryzias melastigma | reverse complement strand
CCTCCTGACTCCTCGCTCCTCCTCACTCCTCCTGACTCCTCACTCCTCCTGACTCCTCCTCACTCCTCCTGACTCCTCCTCACTCCTTCTGACTCCTCGCTCCGCCTGACTCCTCCTCACTCCTTCTGACTCCTCCCTCCTCCTCGCTCCTCATGGAGGAGGCCTCATTAAAGAACACACGTTCTGAGTGTTTTACATCGCTGAGATCTGGAGATAACTCACATTTATTGGATTTGTGGTGAATAATGAAAGCAGCAAGGCTCAGTTTACACTCAGTCTGCAGATCTGGAGCTGCGTCTGCGTCTGCGGCTGCGTCTGCGTCCCCGTGCTCAGACCTGACAGCGTAATGAAATTGACACGTGATTGCTCTCTGTAACGTGCTCTGTTATAATTGTGTTCTCCAGGTTATTAACTCGGAGCAGGAATGATTTGTCTGATTAATTTCCGCTCCAGCCTCATCTCACAAACGAAGCAGCACAATTCAGCGTTTCTGAGAGAGTAATTAATGACATCTGCAATTTAGGTTTTATCTATCTCTGAGACGGACAGTAAGTAATAGAACGTTGCATCGCTACTACAAACGGTTGCATTTAGGGTGTGTGTTGGGAAGAGTTCAATCAGCGGCCTTGTGGTAGAGCGTCCGCCCTGAGACTTGAAGGTCGTGGGTTCAAATCCAGGCTGAGTTGAACCAATGACCCAGTGACACCCAGCAGTAAAGGGTCGGATTTGGGGGGTTAAACCACCAAATGGTTTGCGAGTGCGGCTGTGTCTGTAGCTCACCCCTCCCCCAGGGGAGGAGTCAAATGCAGAGAACAAATTCCACAGACAGGTGTGAGATAGCTGATGGGGCTTTTATCACACAATGATATGTAGATTTTATGGATTTAAGAAACATTTAAGTGGAAAACAAAAGTAAGACATGTTTGCTCTTAAATAATTAAATATTGTTTTGGTGGTATTTTAAATCGATACCCATAAAGTATGACGATATTTCACTGAATCTATATTTACACTCCTAGTTTTCATACGTTTGTTTGTTGTGTTAGCATCAATCTACCTTAAAGAGGTCCTACCATGAGTTTCTTCAGCCTTTCAGAGTAAACTATATCCATATATGATCATATATTACCTCTGGAACACTAAAAAACAAATTATTTATGATTTATTAGTTATTTTTCTTGAGCTTTTTCCTACCTGGAAGTAAAATTACTCGATTCCTGAAGCTCCGCCTGCCACTGCGTTTGGGTGCGGCCCATTTCATGACATCATCCTAGAACTTTCCTTCCTTTGTTTCTCCCACCAAAATAATCCACATTTCTTCAAGGATGGATGCACATTCCATATATTTGCCTTTAGTAGCCCGGCCATCACTACACTGGTTCACAACAGAAACACACTCGCCGTCTGCACGACCATACCGACCGGGGGCGGGGCTTAAAGGGGCCCTGCGTCTAAAGTAACAGGAAGATATACGGTATTCTGCATCTAAAATGAACGTTTTCTGCTGATCACCTCTAGATCAGTGTTTGTGTTAAAGTGGGGGCGGAGCTGTGAGAGCAGACTCTTCCTGAAGGGGGCGGTCTCACGCTGTGATGTCAGATCGTGAGGACATACTCGTTTTTGTGGGTATGGGAGGGGCTGGTGTTGAGAGAGCAGGTTTTAAGAGGATTACTCTTGAATGCATGAACGGATCGAAATACGGCTGTGGGGTTCTTTATCGTGAGGAATGAACAATAGAATACAATTAAAAGCTCAAAAAGTAGAATTTTCATGGTAGGGCCAATTCAAATGTTTGCTTGTTTTCAAATGTTACATTTTTCTGATAATAGAGGACATATATTAAGGAAATGTATTCAAATGAATCAGGAACAGATGAAATAATTCAGTTTGAAAATATGCTGACTGGGGATTTCTTTAAACCTTTTAAATTTCCTTCTGATTTTTTTTGATCCCTTGATTTGCAAACAGCAACATCTCATACCCCGAAATATGATTTTCTATCTTGAATATTTCAGGGTTTTTATTTACAAGAGTCCACATTGTTACTCTTTGTAAACAGTCCTTCCCACACCTCAGAGGGGAATTTCATGGCTCTCTTGCCGCTCTGCAGGAACTATGTCCTAGAGAATAATACATGCATATTTTTTAATTAAAAGAAAACCTTTCTTACCTTCGTAATAAAACATTTTTAGTTTGTTTTTTCGTAAATTATGGATTCAGCTGAAACAAAAAATGACCCAAAAGTTGAGGTTTGAACCGAACTGTGAGGAAAGAGAATGGTTTCATCAATGGAATCAACTGTTTATGGATTTGGGATAAACAATCATGTAGTTTTTGTTCTTACAGACATATATTTGACCTTTTTTTAACTACAAGCTAACGTAATCCCCGGTGGACTCCATTCATTCTTTGGTTAAAGTAGCACAGGACCATAATTACGCCTTTCCTACCGAGTATAATCAGCTGTGTGACTTGTAAGACGACTTTTGGCCACAAACTCAATGAAACTTTGGGTCAGTGATGAAATCAGCAGCTGAATCTTTTCTGAATCTCCTTCATTTGCAGTTCAGTTCTTGTCAGATTCAGCGGTTTGTAAAGCAGAAACCAGTTTGGATTCTCTCACATGCAGACGTCTGTCTTGAGGTTGCAGAAGTCGTCGGTACTTCTCCATTCTGGGATTTATGAATGAACAGCAGCACTTCAAACCCGTTGGTATCCAGAGTGAAGACTTCTTGTGGTCGATGAAGATTCAGCTCTTTTTATGTCCTTAGACAAACTCCTGCCGTCTCCTCCTCCTTATCCGTAGTAGAAACGGTGCTGCCGGTCGTCTTTAGGGAATAGTCGTGTGTTTTTGAAGGGTTTCAGGATCACAAACTGAGGAGTTGTTGTAGCTTCTAACTGATTTTATGCCAGAAGAAAAGACGATCAGATGAATTTACCTCCCGTTAGCCACGATTCTGGTTTAACTTGTTTAGTGAATCACGTTTTATTCACCTGATTACTTCTTAATTCTGTGTTTCACTGACCTGCCGACCTCCAGTAATGACTATGAGGTCGTACTCGTCATGGAAAATCCAATAGTTTGGTTTAGTTACTGTATATTGATGTCAAACTTTATATGACCAACCTCTGGATGGAGTTCTGTTGGCTTTTCAATTATTAAACATCTTCAAATTAACATCAAAAGGTTAAAAACCAATCTAAAGCATTTTCATTAAATATCTCCTCTATATTATGTTTTTTATTTGCCCATTATTACTGCTTTCCGAGAAGTTATTGATCCTCACAGGTCTTTAAAAGACGGGACTACAAACAGGAAATGATGGAGTCATTTGTTCAGAAGTTCAAAGTAAAAGTCTATAAAAGCCTTTTATTAAATAGAAAAATGTATATTTCTTCTGTTTAATTGTTACTTTTAAAGATTTAAAATATTTAATCCAACTTTTGGCTGAAATAAAAAATTATTCATTTACTTTGAAAGAAAGAAATGACAAAATAAATACAAATAAAACTTGTTACATTTAATTTGGACTTTTCTACAAATAAAATAAAACAGTTTAGCCAAAATATTTGACTTTATGAATATAAAATATTATTTGTACGTAGTAAATGAATTCACTGGCAGCATATTTAGTATATTATCCTGCTAAAAGGCAAAACATTAAATAATGAAGTATTAGAATGTAATTTGTAAAAATCTGGATTGTCCTGTTCTTTGATATTTTTGATATTTTCATGATATTTCTTTGTTTATTTTAACTCTTAGCAGAGGAAATGTTTTTATTAATTTTCCATCTATTTGATAAAAAAATAATCATAATATATCCCAGTATTACCTATTTAGGATTAACTGTGTATATTTTTTAAACTTTTCAAAATAAAAGCTCGCCCTTAAGCGTCACCACGGTTCCAGCGAACCTTTCTTTGTCAACAGTTTGTTTATCCTGATGTATTTATTCAAACGGGAATCCTCTCCTTGTGTTCGTGTCTCGGCTGCTCAGATAAAAATATTAAAAGTTGCTCTTCAGGTTTGCAGCAGGAGAAGAGTCAACACAGCTCAACTCCCACCGCAAATATTTGCATCGATCCGGCGCTCTGGAAGTCTGCGCCGCTCGGCGGCGTTTGCAGACCTTGACATTCATAGAGCTGATGGATGCTGACAGTCACTCCAGGCGCGGGAAGTGTCACTTCTGTGGGATCCACTTACAAAAAGAGCATTCTGCCAATTACAGGTTTTAAACAAACTCTCAACTGAAATAAAAAGTTTTCTGGAATTGTTCTGGTTTAAAGACATTTTGGAAGAACGTCCAGGAATCACTAAGTGTTGTTTCATCTTTTTGCTTTTAGGCAACTTTAGGAAATATTAGATTGAGATGAAACTACAACCGTTTCTCCTGCTGGCTCATAAAAAACTATTAGAAGGTTCATATCACTTTGAAAGATAGTCTTAGATCCTAATAACTCTAATAATCATTGGCTGGTATGAAATGATAGAAAAAAACAATATATATCTTTGAAAAGTATTGATTTGGTTTTTGAAAAACACAGTACAGAGACAGCTCTTGTGGAAATGGTAAATGTTATTAGACGTATCCTAAACTCTTGGAATTGATAGAATCTAAGACTTTATTGAAATTACGGACACTTGCTCCTCAAGACTCTGTAGAATCCATTATGGGGTTCCCCAAGGATCCTATTTAGGCCCACTAATCTTCTTCAGAAAGCATGGCATTTGTTTCGTCACTACGCTGATGACACTCCGCTTTACATCAATGAGTCCGTTAAAATACTTTAAAACTGTATTTTAGACTGTTATCGTGAAACAGGGGTACTACAGTGAGATATATTTATATTTACAGTTTCATTCAAGGGCCGTTTCATGTCTCACTTTTTGGCAGCGAGGCGTCGGGACATTTGAGGCTCTTTTTTTATCAACCCTTTAACTACCAAAGAGTAGAGCAGATATAGGAAACATGTTTTTAAAAACATTAATTATGTTTACAATTCAGCTGTCAAAGCTCATTACTTCACCTCAGCTTTACATTTTTATGGAAATGAAATTACTGACCTGTAGCTGTTCTTAATTTATTAATTTGATTTATTTCCTCATATTTATTTATTTATTTAGCGTATTTGAATTCTATGACATCATGTCTTGGTTGAGTGTAACCTTTTCCTCTTGACCAGGACTCCCTGGAAAAAGAGATCAGTGGATCTCACTGGGATTTTTTACTTGTTAAATAAATGTAAATTAATCCATTGAGGCAATAAACAACAGAAAATCTTTGTTTTTATTGATTTTGTCTTGATTGGGTAGTTTAACTTCACAAAGTGCTGTATAAACAAAGTTTGAATTTTAAAATTTTTATAATAGAAAATTGACTTATCAATTAAGATGCTAAAAAAGCAAATTTTATTAAATCTGTTGCAAATTGGTTTTATTTATTACCTGTGTTGGAGCAGATTTTATTATATATAAATATTTTAATTCATTTATTATGCATACAGACAGCATTTGTAAACTTACTATCCTTTTTCTTTTCCTTATTTTTCTTCTTTCTTTAATAAAATAATATAATACTTTTAATTATTTTTTTCTAGGCTCCATTTCAATAAAACATAAAAGTGCTCCTTTTTATGCAGTTTAATATGACTATAGATGTTTAATCTCTCTTTTTGTGACCAATAAAAGAAGAGGTTTAGGTATAAACGTCTCCTTAGAGGATTTTCGGGTGACCAAAGCTCTGGAGTTTCTCCGTCTCCATCCAAGAGACGCCCAGCGTTGCTAACAGGGTCATCCAGCCGGTGCTCCGCCAGCTTCCACCGTCTCATCATGGATGCTCGGTTCCTCTGGCCCATGACTCCGCTAAAAGGCTGCGTGTCAGCCTGTGCTCTCAGTGCTGATGAGCTCCTCTCGTCCACTTAGCTGCGTGGGCGCCGACGCCTCCTTCACCCAAGTGTGATTGTGCAGGTTTGGATGGATGGCGGTGAAATTCAGCTGAAATGGTCTCGTCTGCAGGATAGATGTGGCTGCAGGGTGAATCCGACAGTGAAACCACCGCCGTCAATTAGGGCTGGCACGATTAGCCGACTAATCGATGACTGTTGACATAGGCAACGACTAAAATATTAGTCGATTAGTCGTTAATTTATATTATATGGAGTCAGAGTTTAGTAAAGTTGAAAGTTACAATGACATTCTGCTAGCTTTATGGACTATTTTGGTACCTATTAAGGTTTTTTAGGCTGTTTTGTATTTTAACTAATATTTCAGCTACATGCTAGCTATTTCAGCTAATTTAACATTTTTTCAATCTTTTAGGCTTATTTGGAGTTTAGCAAATATTCAGCTACATGCTAGCTATTTTGGTTAACTTAGGCTTGTTTTTTGGGCTAATTTGGAGTTTTGCTAATGCTTTAGCTGCATGCTAGCTGTTTGGGCTAACTTGGGTTTTTTCAGTTTTTAGGCTAATTTAGCATTTATCTAATATTTTAGCTGGCTTTCAGCTTCAGCGATTTTAGCTGTTCATTTCAGCATCTTCAGGGGCTAAATTCAGCTTCCAGCATTCACACTAGCATTATCACAGGTAATGCTATATATGTAGTTTTTAGTTAGTTTAAAGCTAATGATGGTTAAGATGTGTGTTTAGCATCCAGTTTGCCCATGACCCGATTAGTCGACTAATCAGAGACATTAATCGGTGATTAGTCGACTATTCAAATAACCGTTTGTGGCAGCTTTACAGTCAATACTTCCTCTTTTCTAGAAGATTCTGAGTTTAGATGACAGGAGAATTCCGCTGTAGCGATATGAAGATTTAGTGACACGTGCCAGTCCAGAATCATGTCCTCCTCTCTTCTGTAATGTGCACATTCACTTCGCCCAATCCACTTTGGGATTACATGTGAACGCAATTTGCACTTCCAATTAAACTGTTGACCTTCGCTCCAGAATGAAAAACTTGACTTTGCACCATCCTCCCTGGATACCTATTATTACCAGCGAGGCCAATAGTGGAGAGAACACCGCTTCGTTATGAGACTGAGTGGATCTTTATCTCTTTATGTCAGCAATTCACAACAGTCAGCATTTAGAAATGAAATATTTAGCTATTTAAATCATCAAACCTGATCAGAACACTCGTGAATTTCTGGTTTATGAACTCAAAATTTGATCTTATTGAGGAATTCTTGTAGTAAACGTGTTTATTTACTACCAAACAGAAGAGTCGTGTTGAAGAGAGAGTGAAAACAGCAAAGCAGAGGACTGTAGGCTAACCTTAGCCTGCCAAGCCTCTTACTCAGCTCCAACACATGACTCGCTGGCCAGATCAGATGACTAGATAAACAGCTGGAATGTGGCTTCTTCCTCTTTCTGCAGCTTTGTTCTGGTCCGTCGGCGAGCCGTGTTTTCTGCGCTGGACGCACGGGAAACCCTGATGTGCGTCCGTCAGACAGTCCGCTCACTCCTGTACAGAAGATTCCTGTTACGTAACGCTGAAGTGCTGGCTGGAGACGCAGAGAACAAACCTCTCTATTTTATTATTGGCTTGTGTAATTTAGAGGCCGGAAGGGAGGGCCGGCTTCTCCGTAGACATCTCTGGGTGGAACGCGCATATTTTTATGAGCTTAATGCACATCTTTATTTGTTTTATCTTTGGGGAAAAAATGAGTGTGGTTTCTAATGTTGTTTATGTTGGGCTTTCTTCAGAGTTTACTTCAGTTTGGAGCTGCAGGCTGGAAAACAAACAAACACTGGATAAACAGGAGCAGAATTAACGACAAGTGAAGATATCTGGGAGAGCTCATCCACATTTCAAGAACCACTTCAGGAGTTTACTCAGAAAAGTAGATGGAGATTAATATAAATAAAGTTTAGCTTCAAATACCAAAGGGGTTTACCCCAAGATTCCCAGAATCCTCCAACACAAGAGTTCATCAGCTTTCATCTGACTGAAATTCGGATCAAAACATCAACAAATGATTATTTTATATATTTCTGTAGCTTAAACAGACATTTGACGTCAGTATTTTCATTTTTGTGCAGGTATGTTGTCTTGCGCTCATAGCAAACTGTTCCTCCACCTTCTGAATTCGCTGTATCTCTTTCAGGTGGTTGCTGGAGCCTATCCCAGCCACTGTTCTTGCAGGGATACAATTACACACCTTAAACCAAATTAGAGATATTAATCAACCTATGAAGCAAGTATTGTGGAAAAAAACCAGAGACCCAAATGTGCAGAGACAACACATTCTCACTTCCAACTCGTCTCATATTTCATACGTTTGGTTACGGACTCCTCCGCGTCTCTTTCTGACGTTTTGATTGTCCCCAACTCGTCATTTTTTGACGTGCTGGTTGCTTCCATTAAATATGGGGTCACCAACCTTTGGGCTCCAAACCGAAGGGTCCATTACTGCGATGTGGAGTGCACCGGTACCCTAAACCGATACATCCACCCTAAACTGGTACCGGTACCCTAACCGGCATTAGAAACACTGTTGGATGTGGTACCAGACAAGGTACCGGTCCCAAACCAGTACCGGGTGTGGTATTAGACACAAGGCTGAACTGGGTTGGGGTGCTGGTACTGGATACGTCCAGAAGATCAGTTTGCGTCGAGGGTTGTGCACCCTTGATTTTACGAACAGCCAGCACATCAAAAAACGATGAGTTGGAAACATCCAACTCAGTCAAACCCAGTACCAGGAACCGAACCCGAACCGGTACCAGATGTGGTATCAGGGGCAAACAGAAATTGAACCAATACCGGGTTAGGGTTAAAGTACCCTAACTATGTCAGGGTACTACACGCATCACAAGGACCAGTCCGCGTCTGGTACCACACCCGGTACCGTCTCCCGAGGATGCAGACATTTGATTTTATGAACAGGCAGCACAGTACACCCAACTCAGTCGAACCAGGTACCAGTAGCCAAACCCGAACTGGTACCAGACGTGGTATGGGACACGAACAGGACGTGAGCTGGTGCCGGATTAGGGTTAGAGTCCGGGAACTGGACCCGTCACGAGGACCAATCCGCGTCCGCAGATCCTTGATTTTACCAACAGCCAGCAGGTCAAACGACGAGTTGGGGACGCCCAAAATGACAAAGAGTGGCGCGAAGGGGTCCATAACCAAACGTCAAAATGTGACGACTTGGGGTTGAGAATGTTGGTACGGCAGAACTTGCACGTTAGCTAGGCCTGCACAACAAACTGAAAATGTATCGACATCGCGATATTCGCCTATGCAATACGTGCATCACAGAAGGTGATGTAAACTGTGACTAATGGTAACCTCACATGTTTACTCGCGTGCTTAAACAATCTCATTGCAGACTGAAGCATTTGCAGAATCAACAAAGGCCTTTATACATTTGACCAATCAGAGGGATCCCTTCAGGTGGTTGACCAATCAGATGGAGTCCTCTAAAGTTAGATGCCCGCCTCCTAATTTGAGTCCTTTTTAGTTTAATTTAAGTTATGCTAATTTTTGTTTCAGTAAAACTGTTGCAATTTTTTGTTTTGCTATTTTTTCAAGTTAAATTGTAATTGCAATATTTATCGCAAGTTTTCCTCAGCGAGTTCGATTTCTGAACTCTTGCCGCTCTGCAGAAACTATGTCCTAGAAAATGACACAGATTTTTGATTTTTTTACTGAAAACGGTTTAATTATAGTTAAAATATTGCTGGTAATGATTTAAAAACATTTTCAAAGATGATCACAGTGGGACTTTTTAAATCCATTTATTAAAAATGTAATTCTTTTTTTTCCTATGAGTGATAAACTAAAACATTTACTTTTATTGTTGCCAAAGAAAACAAGTCGATTGACTCCACTGTTACCTGCAGAAGATGGAATAAACCTTTCTGGTTGATAAACCTGAATTCCTGGTGTTTGGACCCGGCCTGAGAGCTGTTTGCCGCAGAGCTCCGATTGGATACCTGGCAGAGAAGCTGCAACAGAAACCTGCAAATCTTCTCTAATTACTTCTTGCATCAATTCCCTCGTGCGCTTCAATTTTTGACCTTGTCTGTGAGCACTTCCAGCCTGAATGTGCTCTTCTCTGCCGCCTCCATCGGTCCGAAGGGGGAAAACTGTCGTCCAGCCACGGACGCTGGAACGGAAAGCTTTTATTTTGTCGTTTGAAGGTCAAACCCAGTTTATCTCCTAAATGTTCTGTAATCTTCTGAATTCACTGCAGTTACTCGTTTGGATTTTGGTTCAGATTCACATAAAAAAACTCAGTTTTGTCTCCATTTCTAAAGGTCAAACTTTTTTTTCTCACTGAAATAGCTGCAGGTTTCCTGCCGTTTTCAGCTTCTTCAGCTCCTGATAATACTTTAAGCCTCCTGGCAACAAACTTCAAGCTTTCTGGCAAGAATGACAAAATCCTTTAACAGCATTGGAGGGAGAATGACTGTGGTAACATTGGCTGCTTCTTAAAAAAGCAATTTAATGAAATTATTCAAATACGATTAAAAATGTGTATAAGTCGCAAGAGCAAAAAAAGTCATCATAAAGAAGTAAAAACTATACAAAAGTCGCTGCAGAGTTTAGGATGAACTTCTGGGAGAAAAGAACACGTTTCTGAAGAAACCCACCAACCGCAGCATGAAGCTGCATGCACACCAAACACCATTGATGTGCGTCACTTGATGCTCAATGCCTGTCCAAAAATGTGTTCATAAAGTGGACAATCTCTTCACATGTGGGAGGAGCTTCTGTCAAGTTTTTAACTGCACTGCCAATTGATTTAAAAAATTAATCATGATTGATCACACTTTTTAATTACGACTAATCACGATTAATCGACTTTTGAATTGTGAATAATCACGATTAATGTCACTTTTGGATTGTGATTTATCATGATTAATCGCACTTTTAAATTATGACTTATCACGATTAATCACACTTTTGGACTGTGATTAATCATTATTAATCGCACTTATGGACTGTGATTAATCATGATTAATCGCACTTTTGAATTGCAACTAATCACAATTAATGTCACTTTTGGACTATGATTAATTGCACTTTTAATCGCACCCTGGGATTGTGATTAATAATGATTGATTGCACTTTTGAATTGCAACTAATCACGACTAATCGCACTTTTGGGTTGCGATTAATCACGACTAATCGCACTTTTGGATTGTGATTATTATTTGCAATTTTTTCTTAGTAAATTTTATACAACAATATGCAGCTTTTGAACAAAAATATGCCAGAGAGAATTTTTTTCCTGTCTGAATTTTTACATTTATCATCTGTTAACTCAGATATCCCTGAAGTGTCATTTGTGAGCTCAAAAACACATAAATAGTAAGATAAGGAGAACTCTAAAAACACTTGTGTTTACAGATTTACTCCAAGAAAACAAAGATGCCGACATACAGCCATAAGTAACAAATATGCTTTAAATGAACGTATACAGTAGTCTGGGTAAAAACTCGATTCTGATTGGCTCCTGGATTGGATCCACAATAAACGTCTATGATGCACACCTAAAAAAAGAAAAAAAAGGAAGTTCCACATAGCCCATTTCCTTCATCTTCTGGACAAAAAATGTCAGTGTTGTTCTTCTTCTTCTTCGTTGCTGTTGGTAGCAAATACTAATACACACACCTACAGCGCCCTCTAGAGGTTGTTAGCAAAAAACGCTGCAGGGCAACTGGTTGTAAAAACAAATCACATACAAGTGGCACAAAGCAACCTAAACATGCTAAATACGAATAGAATCTGTGGTGAACATGATGTGGGGAGAGGACAGGAGAGGTGCAGTCACGCTCCTGCCTCATATAACATGTGAATTAGTGCTCCATCTGCAAAGATCACGTCACGTTTGAGTCGAATCGTTTATGTAACACCAGAATAAAATGACTCGGACGGATAGATTAATGCAACAGGAAGACCTTAAATGTCACCGCTCACTTTTACGCCTGCAGTTTCTGATCCACCACGAAATGATTCTTTGTTGCTCAGAAGAATTAGCAGGAGTTGTAATGTAATCCTCTTATTAGCCTGCATGGTAGTGAAGAGGAGCGGCACTATCCTGGTGTGTGAGAGGAATGTGGTTCAGACCTCATTCGTCCTTGTAAAGACAGTGGAGGATCATTCTCTGAGGTAAAAGGAGCAATGTTCTCTCCAGGCTTTGTCTCCGTGACTCACAGAGCAGAAAAACTTTCCTCTTCACCTTTTCTCTCTTCTTGGATATTATTCTCCCCGGCCGCCCGTCTCCCCCGGCCCTCAGGGAGCCGGCTCCTCACAGCCTCCGACAGAGAGGATGAAATTGAAAAGTCAAAGTGTAGGTGAAATGTTTTGGCGCATCTGCTGGTTATCTGTCTGCATTATTCTTCACGTCTCCCGGGAGACCGAAGCTTTTGTCTTGGCTTTCTCCTTTAATTTCCCTCACGACGAGGAAGTTGGATTTTTGCAATGAATGCGACATCATGATCGTGAGAGAATCCATCAAGCCTGAAGCCACGCTCGTGTAGCCAAGCAACGGTGGAGGGAGGGATTTGGCTGCAACAGCAGCCGCCAGTCACGGCTACTCAGGAGGTTCCCTCAGACGTTCATAAGATCACCTAGAAGAGCCCAGAAACACCTTTTCTTCTCTTTTTCTAGAGCTTCGAACGATTAAAGTCGACTAATTTAATAGTTGATTAGTCGTTGCTTTATATTATATGGAGTCAGAGTGCAGTAAAATGGAAAGTTATAATGATATTCTGTTAGCTTTTTGGACTATTTTGGCATTTATTAAGGTTTTTAGGCTAATTTTGAGTTTAGCTAATATTTCAGCTACATTCTAGCCGTTTTGGCTAATTTAGGATTTTTTTCAGTTTTTTAGGCTAATTTGGAGTTTAGCTAATGTTTTAGCCTTACACTAGCAGTTTGGGCTAAATTAGACATGTTACCGTTTTTTGTGTTTTTTTTTTTTTGCTAATATTTTACATTTAACTAATATTTCAGCTACATGCTAGCTGTTCTGGCTAATTTAGGATTTTCATTTTTTTAGGCTATTTTGGAGTTTAGCTAATATTTCTCCTGCATGCTAGCTGTTTTTGCTAATTTGAGATTTTTTCAGTTTGTTTTTTTAGATTATTTTGAAGTTTAGCTAATATCTCGGCTGCAAGCTAGCTGTTTTGGCTAACTCATTTTGCATTTAGCTAATATTTTAGCTGGCTTTCAGCTTCAGCGATTTTAGCTATCAATTTTAGCATCTACAGTGACCAAATTTACGAATACTTCACAATATACTTACTGTTGCCGTGGTGCAGTGGTAGAGTGGTTGACCTCTGATCGGAAGATTGCAGGTTTGATTTCCAATGTGTTGAAGTGTCCGTGGCTAAGACACTGAATCCCACATTGTCTCTGGTGGAAAGTTGGCAGAGCTGCCATCAGTGTGTGATTGGGTGAATGGGACTGTGAAGCGCGTTAGACCCTCGATAAAGGTAGAAAGTATACATCCAACAATGGTACGTTCCATTTTCATGACGTCCCTCATGGGAACTGCAAGGCGTTACTCCAATCATCTATTCTAATTACAATTATGCCTTTTTTGTCCAAATCAAAAAAAAAATGTTTTCTAGATCATAGTTTCCCCAGAGCGGCAAAAGTTTTTTTTAGAAGAGTTGTGGGTGGAGCAGTTGGCACTGAAAAACCCCGCCCCCTTTTCCCCTCTTAGTTGCTGATAGCTCTTTTTCAAACTGCATTTTTTCATTTTCTGATTCATTTAAATATAGAATTGCTCCGAAATGCAATTTTAAGCTTCATTTTATTAATATACGTTCTCCATCGTCAACCAATAACATGTTAGAAACATCAAACCTCATCAGACAAACTAAAAGTCCGCCGTACCCAGACAGACCAACACCCTACTGGTCCATGTGACTGAGGCAGTAGTTAGCAGGAGGTTTCCTGATGGATCCTCCACAACTTGAAGTCCTAGAGTTGGAGATCTCTACTTTCTGCTAACCGTTCCTTTGTGACATGGGTGTCCAAGTCCAGGCCTCGAGGGCCGGCCTCCTGCTGGTTTTCTGGACAATCAGACAGTTGTTTGTAGAGACATATACGAGCATTTGCACATGGGCAGTAAGAAGTCAGTACTCACACCTTACTAATGGCTTCACCAGGAGTGTCCAAAGCCAGTCCTCGAGGGCCGGCCTCCTGCTGCCTTATCTGCTGCTGATTACCTGGAACAGGTGTGTTTAGCCAATAAGGAGCTTCAATGACAGACTGGTTGGAAACCATGAAGGACATCGGCCCTCGAGGCCTGGAATTGGTCACCCCTGCTTTATATCAGCATCTAGACAAAAACACTCCCGATCCAGGGCTGGTTGGCGCTCTTGCCTCACAGCAAGAAGGCCCGGTTCAAGTCCCTGCTGGAGGACCTGAAACAGAATCACCAACTGGGACCTTTCTGTGTGAGCTTCCATCTTCTCCTCGTGCATGCGGGGGTTTTCTCTGGGGACTCCGGCTTCCTCCCACCGTCCAAAAACACGCTTCATTGTTTGATTAGATACTAGACTGGCGACCTGTCCAGGGCGTATCCTGCCTTCGCTCACCAGGGGCCGGGTTAGGCACCGGCACCCTGTTTTGTCCCGTTCGGGATCCAGATCCAGATGATCAGCATCAGGCGAAGCTTGGAATTCTCCAAAACTAGCAGGACTCTGTCCCTCAAGACTGAAGTTTGAGGTCTTTGTCCTTCTCTGTACCAACAGATGTTAGCCCTCAAACTGTCATCCTCCTCTCTCCTAAAGCAGAGTTTGGCTGCAGCTTGAAGAACTGAACTGATACTAAACGATTATTGGTTTAGGCCGTTCCCACTAAGGTTTCTCCCTTCAGTCTTGTTGACCATGTGGTTCTCTGTCCGATCCGTCGGTTGTGGACCGACGATGCTGACGGTCGACCCGCCTCTGTTTACACCGTTTAAATCCTCATACAGCCGAGGCAGGGATTACCTGTTGGCCTAATCAAAGGCATTGTTACAGCGCCGTGGGGGGGGCTGCCTGAAATAGCCTCTTCTAAAAATATACCCCCGTGAAACGGAGCGAAAGGGGAAGAGGGGGAACTGTCAGCTGGTGCATTAGGAACTGCTGCAGTTCCTGTTTTAGCCCGTTTGATAGGTGTTCAGGTGCAGTTTGAAATGAGGAGGCAACCTTTAAACTCATTTTAGGAACTACTTTCAGTTACATGACGTTTTTCATTGTTCATAAAGGTGGATCTGTTTTTTAAAGCTTAGTAATTAAATGAGCTTTTTGTCGTGTGTTTTTGTCCTCCAACCGTCCTGGACTGAAGGACCAGAATTCTTTTTTTAGCCCCTTTAACCTAAATTCCCCCCCACCACATACTCCAAAGCAACATGTGCATAGAACTAGCACCCAATGAAAATGACTTTGTGAACGACCCCTCCCCCTCCAAAAATGATGACATCACAGTGGGAACAACCGTAAAAAAAAATACGTGCTGCTAAAATGAGCCAAAAGGCTTACTAGAATTAATCCAAATCTAGTTACAAAACCAAAACACACGTGTCCAGGACATCCGAAGAAAGTTATTATGGGATGGCTGCAGGACCTACAGCTTGGCGGCCATTTTCAGTGTGAAATGTGTGTTTTTTTGCACAATATGGGAAAAGAAAAATTTGTTCAAGCGATTGTCACAAAATCCCACACACATGCCGTTAGCTTCAGGCTACAACCACTACTGAACTTTTGTTGACCTTTGACCTCGGGAAAAAGGCAGCCATCTTGAATTAAAAAAAAATCAAGTTTGGTAGCTTCTGCAATTTCAAATTCCTTCTAGAGATTTTGATCATGGCCTCCTATCTCCTAAAGCATCATTGGGAAGCTACTTGGGGGAAAAATATTAGTTTTGACGTTTGTAGATTATGTTAGCATAAACGAAATGTATAGTTTTTTCCCTGTTACTTACAGATTTTTACCAGAATATTGTGAAAATGGAATCCTTGAATCCCTGGTTTAAGCCGAATGAAACAATTCAGCACAGGATATGAACATATTAGGAATGTGGGCGTGGTTAACAAAAAACCTAAGTTGCTAAGGAAATTCAAAAATGTACTTTTGCTGATCTTTCTAAAAATGATACAGATCTGTTTGTGACCCCTAAGTGACCAAAAACTAAAATGGTTTCTATGGAGTAAAAGCAACAAAAGCTGCAGCTTTAGCTAGTATTACAGGGGAAGAAGGGTAGAATGAGTGAGACAAGTGAAGGCGGGTCAAACTATGCTGCTAGATGCTTTAATTACTTTATCTTCTATTAAAGGAGATATTTGTGATCTGGCTGAACAAAGTGCATATTGGAAGAAATATTTATTTTTTGTACTTTTACCTTTTTTTCTGTTGTTTCTCAATCAGTTTATTTTCTTTTTACTTTTTTCTATCTTGCTTATTAGCTTTTACACTTCCATCGCCACATCATCTGACTTCTGAATTCATTCCTAATGTCTTTTTTCTGCACTAATACCTTTCTTTTACATTTACTGAACTTAGAAACAAAAAGAGCCTTCAGTTTTAAAGAAGTGCCTTCCTCATTTCATATTTCTGTCTGGCAGCAGAACTTCTGTCAAAACGTCCAGGGAAATCTAAATATTGGTCCCCCTGCATATGTGACATAGTTTCCCTTTTTTGGTTTGGAGTGCACCCATCCATCCTCTCCCCTTGGCTGGAGAGGCCTGCGAACAGCTCCTGCCCGGTGGGGCCAATTGACATGTAAAGCATTTGATCCACATAAGCTGTCAGTGCGGCGGATTCATATCGACATGAAGAGCAGATTGAGAGACATGGAAGGCAGATGGCTTCAGACAGAGCGGATCAGTGCAGTCAAACCCAGTTTAGTGACCAGTTTTTCACCCTTAAGTTGTAAAGCAGTCCGAAATGATGTGGTTCATCCAGAAAATGAAAAGATTGGAGTAGAAATGAAGTCATAGAGAGTGCTATTGTTGACGGTTTGTGGTGTACAGGGGCTTTAGTGACAGTTATGATCAGCATCAATGCTGACTTCCTGGTTCTAACTACTCATTAACGTACATTTGTGTTGATGTTTTTCTTCCTGGATCCTCAAACTGTTGATTATCTTCATATTTGAAGACATTTTCTTTTTTTCTGAGCTAATTTTAAAGCTTTCGCAGTCAAGATATAAATTGAAGATTACATTTTAGTGGTTGAGATGATTTGAACTTTTGTTAATTTGAAGAAATTACAGATTTCTAAGATGAGTTCCACCTTCAAGGTATTAAAAAAATGTCAAATTTTTGATATATAGTGACTACAATATACTCTCAGGAAGTATGGGACTAAAAACAGAGTAGCCCCTCCCCCCTGGTGTTCTAAACAGGAAGTACCCCAAAACCCAGAAGACATAAACAGCTGCAACTCAGTCATTCTATTGGTCAGAATTTATTCAAGTTATAAACTGACCAATCGGATGTCTCAATAAAAGTAGGTGGAGCCTGCTGACCCCCAGCATTCATGATTGTAGCCTGCTTTCTAGTGAAAGGGTTATGGACTTCCAACAAGCTCAGTCCTGATTGGTTGCCATAGAAAATCACACCAACTTTGTTTACTGATGTCATCAGGCCTTCGTCCATATGGCGAAAAAGAAAAGCATTTCTAATGGGTGACATCACGCTCACTCGGTCCAGTTCTCAGACTGTAAGTTATTGAACTTCCTGCTGTTTCCCTGCAGGAATTTTTAGCTTCCTGATCAATTTTGTTGAAAACAACTGATAACAAAACAATCCAGTGAATTTTGTTATATGAGCAGCTCAGTGGTGCTGTGGTAGAGTGTCCGCCCTGAGACTGGAAGGTTGTGAGCACAAATCCAGACTGAGTCATACCAAAGACTAAAAAAACAGACCCAGTTCCTCCCTGCTTGACTGGACCAACTGGACCAAAATGGCCACCGTAGCCGGGCATTATGGGATGTAAACAGAGTTTTGGAGCAACGATGAGACACAGCAACTCACTGAAATGAACTTTTAACGTGATACAGATTTCTTCTCACTGTTTTCCCAACAAGCTATCTGTCATAATCACTTATGACCGTCGTCTCCTTAGTAACCGTCTTTCAGCAGGCATCCACTGTACCAAAGCAGCAGTAAAAAGTGACTTTGATTGGTTAGAAAATTGATCAGTGAAAGATAAAGTTTGAATAAGTGAAATATCCCGACTGGGATTAAAAAACTTAGGACTTCCGTTATTCTTTCTCTTGTTGCTCTGCATCATAATTCCTGACCAATGACTGGAGAGATCTTTAGTCACATGGTTTTGTTCAGGGCAGAAATGTGTGGTTGGCGGCAGCCCAAATGCAAGGTTCAGGACAAACGGATTTTTCAAGTATGAATACACCTTAGAAATTGATTTTAAAATCTTTAAATCTTGAGATCCACAAACCAAAACTTCTAACTTTTCCCAAAACTTGTCATATAACCAGAGGGTATCCCACCTTAAGCTGTCGCCCCTCAATTGACTCAGTTGAATGACATAGAAAAGCTTTTTTTAGTCTTCTATTGTGACATAATCTCCTTTTTAGCGTCTCCTATAATAGGATAATTGTTCCTATTTGTTTTCTGCTTTATTTTCTGCTCACTTTTACGATTAAAATTGTTTTTTATCTGACAAAAGGCCTTTAGAAGTACAGCAGATATGCTTCAAACAATTAAAAATCAATAAGACATGTGGACAGAGGAGTTGTGGAAACTTTCCATGCGCCGTCTCGTAGCGAGGTTTATCTTGTGAAGTGGTTGCATAAAGAAGCCATTAGTGCCCTGCTGCTGCTCCGTTCTAGTGCAAGCGGCCGCGACAGGGTGAAGAGAAACATCAGAGTCTGCAACCAACAAACGTTAAGGACTGCGTCTGCCCCTCAGCGTGAGAGATGCCCCGCCACGGGGAGAATTAGCCTCCCCTCCATCACTGCGCCTTTCAAAGCCTTTTCTCTGATGTATCTTTGACCCGGTCTGTGCTTCACTCGCACGTCCAAAGCTCTTTAGCTCTTTATTTCCCGCTCTCGTACCTGCCACTCAAACCTACAGTCTGTCTAGTTGTGTGAATGCTTTGTAAGAATTCACACTGTAGTGATTCAGTTTCTCTCATTTTTCTTCTGTAAGCTTTTCGGCCCGTCAAGTTTTTGGTATTTGTAAAATTCAAGTTTTTTATGATTTTACCCAATTTATGAGATTTTTTTAGCTCCATTAAAATGAATGAGAATTTTTCAAATTTATGTAATTAAAACATATGTTTAGGAAATTCATGCTTGTACTTTTAGTATTGATACATTTCACACAAATTTTTAAATATTACGCATTTTTTTTACAATTTGGTGCATTTTTTGCTCTTTTTTCATCCAATTCATCAAATTTTTTGGGCATTTTGAAACAATATTGGTATCAAAATGTTCAGCATGTTAAGGACATCAATGCTACTGTTGTTTTTAGGGCTAATTCTGACTTAAGCTAGTATTCTAGCAATGTGATAACTTTTTGGATGATTTGACATCTCCTTAGGATTTTTGAGCTAATTCTAAGTTAAGCTATTATTTTGTTTTATTTTATTTATTTGGACTAATTTGGCATCTGATTAGGTTTTTTGGGCTATTCGTAAGTTTAACTAATATTTTAGTAACATGCTAAGATTTTTGGATAATTTAACATCTAATATATTTTTTTGTGATATTCTTAAGTTTAGCTATTTTTTTAGTACAATGCTAACATATTTGGCTAATTTGGCATCTAATGATGTTTTGGGGGGCTAATTCTACGTTAAGCTAGTATTTTAGCAATGTGCTAGCTTGTTTTGGCTAATTTGGCATCTAATGAGCTTTTTTGGGAGCTATTCTTAAGTTTAGCTAATATTTTAGCACAATACTAATGTTTTTGGCTAATTTGGCATCTAATGAGGTTTTTGGGGGTAATTCTCAAGCTAGTATTTTTGCAATGTGCCTGCCTTTTTTGAGGCTAATTTGGTTCTACGGAGGATTATTGAGCTAATTTGGAGTTAAGCTAATATTTTAGCAACATTGTCATTTTTTTCATGAAATTCTCCAAATACCTTGAGCACTTTCTGAAAATTATGAAAGTTTGGTATCACAGCGTTCAGCACATTCATGACATTCAGCAACTAAAATGTTCAGTATGTTTAGAGACCACATTCAGCAAAAATAATTCACACTAGCATTATCACAGGTAATGCAACTTTTCTAGTTTTTTCATTGATTTCTGTTTGTGCAGCTGAAAGCAAAGGAATGATAAAAAAAACTGTCGTTTTACAGCAAAAATAGATTTTTTTTTGTAAATAACGGATGTCTTTTCTTTCTCCTCAGAGCGTTTCGGTGCCGTCCAGAGTCCCTGCAGTTTCTCGTGTCCATCACCTGGTAAGTACTCTCAGCCTCGCCTCCCTCAGCCTCCACAGTGGCTTTCAGAGCTTTCCAATCCTTTACGTAATCATCAGCTCGCTGCCCGCTTTGAGCCGCAAATTGCTGTCACCTTTATGAAACAGGCAGCGATTTGCAGTTAATGTAGATGGAAGCGATTGTCTAAAGTCGGCTGTATTTAGAGCACATTTTTCCCCCCAAAAAGAAACTTTTTATGGTTTATTTGCTCAAATTGATTCAAATCCTTAATTATTAATAAATTCCTGATCTTACATTGGAGCCCTCCGTAAAAGCAGAACTATATGAAGAGTTTCTGTATGATTCTGTCTCTTTATCCAGCTTTACTGTTCAGCTTAAGCCAATTATGAGGGGTGTTTGCTTGGATGGAGGACTTGCTGCAGCTGCTGCTGCTTTAATGACAGAGGCTGATGGTCTGGTTCTGCCCGAGGGGCTCCCACTGCTGGGTGGGTCTCCTTGCTGCTACAAATATAGAGCGGGATCCCATTCGGGAGCTTCATTTGCGTGTAAGCTGGAGGCTATTACTGGTCAGCGAGGTTGCCATGGAGACCAGAAGCATTTTTTTTCCAAACCCATGAGTGTTTTCTCAGGGGGGCCGATATCACAGCTGCTCAATCGAGCCCCTCAGGGGGTCGTCGGTCAACAGGGACCTTCTTCTGGCTGGGCTCGGGACGTGGAAAGCTCGCATTCTGGGGGGAAACGTTTAACCTCTGGCCCCTTCCTGCCCCCTCCCTCCTCAGCTCCCCTCTCTATATGGACATGTTCTATTTCTACGGCTTCTTTATGCCGCGTTCGGAGCCCACCGGGGCCCGAACCCTCCTGATAGGTACATATTTGGGCAACGGGAGAGCTCCCGACCACGTTTCTTCTCATGAGCTGCATCTTCGTCCACCAAGCGTTTCTTGGGGACCGTTCTCCCTCCGTTAGCGTCCTCTGCAGATGTTGAAGCTACAGAGGCTGCTGTTTTTCCTGCCTCCTCCACAGATGAAGTTCAGAGGCTGGTAGGCAGCAGGGAGATTTGGTGCATACGCTCAGCACGTTTGACCATATTTGGCAGCCCCTTGGAAAGCTCTGGGGTAAAAGTAAGTGGGCATATGAACTTTTGACTTTCTAATCCAGTCTAAATGAGAATGTCATAGCTCAGAGGTGCACGGCGCTCCAGTCTGTGATGTAAGACAGTCATTTTGGAATAACTTGGTATTTTTTCCTCTGCAGGCCTTCTTTTGCAAAGGCCAGTTACCTAACTTCATTGAGAAATTAACGGGCTTTCGCTGTTCGGACTCTATTTTTATCACTTCAAACATGGAACCTTTTATAGCATCAAAGTAATCCTTACTCCTAATATTGTTTTGTTAAAACCATACAAACTTCCTCGTTAGGATTCTACTGCAAAAACTGAATCTTAAAAAGTAAAACGACTATTCTTTTTTAAAGAAAAATCACCTAAATTAATCTTATAAAAAACATTTTTTTCCTTTCTTGAAATCAATCTCTCAACTTTTAATATATCTCTGTCTCGTCTGATTGGTCCGTAAAAGACATATAATTGACATAAATAAAGTTTAGTCAAATGCAAAGGGAGTTTATACGGATAAACTCCTCATGTGTCCAAAGATTCATAACCTCCCATTCCAGGACTTTATTTTCTGCAAGAAAAGTTGAGGGGTGATAATAACCAATCAGTTCTTTGAGCTTTTAAACTATTTAACAATTGCGATGGGATTGTCTCCATTTCTTCTCATGAAACAGATGTACATCTAAATACATTTTACCAAAAATACAGTGAATTTCTGATTTAAAGAGAATAAATTTAAATAAAATGTAAAAAAAAAAGTTTTGCTAACATTATATCTTTGTTCATATGAAATGTTGTTTATTAATCATTTGAAAAACATTTATTGAAAACTTCGAAATTTAAGTCTTGGGAACATTTTGTCGGCGGGCCACATTTTAGACTGGGCCGGACTTTGGACATGCTAATCCAATCGGAGGAGTAAAACCTGTTCAACAAAAGAGCTTAAAAATAAAATAGAAATATGAGAAGACAATTTTTGTGACCCTATTTCAGCAGTTTCTTTCTTTTTTTGCTAATATATAGAAAGATTTTTACAGTGTCTCACAAAAGGGAGTACACCCCCCCCCACTTTATTTACCATGGTTTGGCTGTTGATGCCTCTATTGGGATTTATTCAGCAGAAAAAAAAACTTTACACTGCTATACAAGATGGACACTGACTACTTTTTATTATGTCAAAAATTCATTTCGGCAGTGTTGTCCTATGAAAAAGATATAAATACAAACCTGCAGAAATGTAAGGGGTGTACTCACTTTGTGAGAGACGGTCAAATGTAAGAATTTGATCTTCTTTTTGCCTGTTTACTTTAGAGGTGGCCTTTTCTAGCGACTTGTCTCTCCATCTTTAAGGCAGTGTCACGCTGCCACCATGTATATTTTGCACATCTTGCTGGTAATATGTCCAAAATATATGGAACGATTTAAAAAGTAGTGGTCTTTACACAAATGAACCACGTTAAAACACAGAAGAAGTCCGAATAAAACACGCGAAGGACACGTAAACCCGCACGTCATTGAATTTCTTCACTTTGGCGTTCAGAGCACTGGGCAGAAATCACATGGCGTCAGCTCCCGTCGGATCCCGCTGGTCCAAACCTAAGTCTGCATTCAGGCAGCCCACCCGGGGGACCTCCTTGGGGACCCCTGGGGAGAACCGCAGCTGGGGAGATCTGCGAGGAGGGCCCGGCTCGTGTCCTGAATCGCCGTACCCAGTCCCCTCCATGGCAGCATCGGACACCGCCCTGCAGCGCTTAAGATGCAATTCATTAGTAATTTGTGGTCAATTAAATCATTTTAACGTGAGATGTGCATCGTATACGCGATATAAAAGTTATACCTCATTAGTACATGCGTAAAAAGTCTAAAAAGACGTACATAGAGTGGTCATGGAAAGCCACAAATTTGCCTATTCATCTCACAAAAATTGAGATGTACGTAATAATTGCAGATGAACTACATAAAATACACACAAACTGCAAAAATTCTCACAAAAAAATGTTAACAGCTCAAAACACCTCAACAGACATCTGCAAAAAACACTCATAAACATCACACACGTGTAGCGAAAGAACAAAATTATATACGTGGAACATTTGCTAAATGTACGTAGTGGGTGTGTGACGCGATCTTTACAGATGACCCTCGTTTACCGTGAAGGATACGTTCCTTATAAGTAGGAGTACAGATGTTTTAAAGCAGTAAAACTCCTCACTTTATACATTTATCTCAAACAAATATTTACTCGTTTAAACTCTCATGAAGATCAACAGCCAATCAGGAGGCAGGACACAGTGTGCTATTAAAGATGAAGAACGCGGTTTCTAGATTTAGCTCATTTTCTCAGCTTCATGCTTTCTTAAAAATAAAAAAATAAGAATTTTTACTGTAATCTAGTCTTTTACTGTTATTATTTTACAGTTTAGCTGTCTGTTTCTGTCAACTAATCACTGAAACCATTGAAACCAAATTTTACTTTTTTACTTTCAATCTGTTAAAAGTAGAACTAATTGATTTTTTAGCCTTTAGAATGGGGGGGGGGTCTATTAAAGCAAAGATAAAAACCCCTTTGCACACTCATGTTTACCATGGTGTCACATGGTCCTGAGAAGAAGGTGGACTTCAAAAACAAGTCCGACTGGAGATGAATTTACTTACAGAAGGCCTGCACAGTGAAAAGGTTCATCCACTGGCTGGCGAAGCCTCACCAGACCCTGGAGGACTCGGGGAGGCTGGAACCGGCGCCGAGGACCGTCCAGCTGAACGCTGCAGCGTTTGTCGGTCATAACGTTAACTCTGCACACCTTGTGATTTACTTCTTATTGAATCAAAGCGGAGAATCAGGCGGAGGCTTCCTCGTCCGTAACGACTCCAACAGGAGGTCATTCCCGTTTACCGCATTAGCCTTACATAATAATTCCATTAGGGATTAATAAAGTGGTAATGAGCTCAATTTATATAATTCATTCAGTTCAAATGTATTTGTCAATTATCCGGTTTAGTTGTGAGTCGTCTGCATTAGGGGTATTCTTCATGTTTGGCTTTTGGTTTTAGAAAATATCTTGTGTTGAAGGTTTGTTGGTCTTCAAATCTCTAATAGTTTGCGGTGCAGATTCACATAACGGCGTAAAGAAGTCTTTGATCCCTTCCTGATTGTGCAGGTCTGCACTTCATTGTTGGAAAGAACTTTGTGGCAAAACTCTCAGACGTTTCTTGTAGTTGATGATCGGATTTCTGCAGATTGTAGAAGAATTTTGACCCACTCTAATTTGCAGATAACTTC
The DNA here is from genome assembly GCF_002922805.2 of Oryzias melastigma. Classification (NCBI taxonomy): domain Eukaryota; kingdom Metazoa; phylum Chordata; class Actinopteri; order Beloniformes; family Adrianichthyidae; genus Oryzias; species Oryzias melastigma. The sequence continues at coordinate 1,424,919 of NC_050535.1, read as the reverse complement.
TAAACCATTCTGATTTGGTGGCTGTTGCTCTGTAGCTCTGAGCTTCAGCTCTCTTTAGGTTTTCTAAAGGATCGAGGTCCAGAGACGCCATGACTTTGATCTCTTCTTCTTGAGCCGTTGAAAGACCCGCCCACCACCCATTCTCAGTGTTTGACGGTACATGACTCCGCCCAGGTTTCCAGGTTTTCTGCTTCTGATTACCTGGATCAGGTGTTCTTATCCCAGAGGTCTGCAACCTTTAACACCAGAAGAGCCCTTTGGTCCAGTTTCTTACAGACCAGAATCCAGTGAGAGCCGCCAGATCCTACTTAATTTTTTAGAAAATACATTTGATTTTTTTATGTGGCCATTTAGTTATTCCTTTAGAAACTTTAAATATTTACAATAACTGAATTAAAAACATGATATATTTTTCTATAAATAAAAACTTTAACATGTTTACTTTTGACAGCAGCAAATATAAGTTCCTTTCAAAATAAAGTACACTCTGTGTCAAATAAGGTCCTCCTACTGCGGCAGATTTTGAATAAAGAATTCAAGAAAACCAAGTCACACATGACGTTTTATTTCATTAAGATACTAGATACTAGGGTGCAGCATATCTTAGAATGTGCTAAACTCAACAAACTGATTTAATGTTTATGAATGTTGTTAGCCAGAATGGACGGGTAAAAAAGCCGCTCGTGGCGCTGGAGCCTCAGGTTGTAGACAGACTCCTGGTCGAGCCAATAAGGAGCTTCAATGGCAGGTTGGCTGGGGAACATGTGGGACACCGGCCCTCGAGGCCTGGATTTGGACACATTAAACCATAAAGTCTTCCCAATGGTTTTCTTGACTGTAGTTCCAGCTGCTTTCAGATTATCTACTATCCTGCTGAGATGTTTTAGGATAATGATCATGGAAACCCACCAGGTGAGACCTACAGGTGGATCGATGGTCATGTTCTTGTATTTTATCACTTAACTCCCAACTTCTTACTGATGGTCCATCCTGGTCTTGTTCAGGTCAACACTCTTCCTCCTTAAATCCACTGAAACTTCTGTCCATGATGGGGAGTCTGACTAATTCTGTGGTCACGTGACTTTATACGGGTGGTTAGTTCTAACAGGTGTCTTCAGATCAGGTGACTGACTGGTCTGTCTGAACCAGAACTCTTACTGAAACGGCCACAATGCTCCTCTATTCCCAAGCATCCTGATAATGGATTCCTCAGAATCAATAATAACAATAATAGATATGAATCGCTCCAATCGAGCCTACATTAGTCTAATGCTCTGACAGTTCCCTTTACCTCAGAGAGTCGGTGGATCGAACCATTTACGCCACAAACTCCCCGTCTTGAACCAATCCAGCCGCGATTGCACAATAGTGGATGTTGCACAACGTAGGATGTCCTGATTATCGGGCCGCCAAATGGTTATTTGGAAAGAGTCGTTTGGGAAGTCATTAGGAATTGTTTTGAAAAAGAGGAGGCACTTTCAGAAAAGACGGCACTAATCGCATTTCCCGCCTGCCCATCATTATTTATTGACAATCATATCAATGCAGCAGCGCCGGCTGATGACATCAGTCAGACTCTTTATCCTCGGCCCACGTCAGATTACATCTTTCAAACAACTTAACATGATGTAAAACAATCGCATTTTTATGAGCTATTTTCACTCAACATCAGATGATCCTAAATTATGTTAAAAAAAAGATTTCTCTTGGAGGAATAAAGGAAATGAGGGAAAAGTGGAAGCCGACTGGATTCCATGATTTGAGTCAAATGATCCACAAGGTTTGTTATTTTTAAAAGCCTTTTGTGTGCCGCCCTTTTACGTCGATAACTCGATTGCAAACCGTCATAATTTATTCAATTAGACAGATGTTCTTCTCTGGAAATAACCTCAGAAGTTTGAAAGAATTCACGAGTTTCTGCTGAAACGACAGTTTACCAGCAAATGAATCGTGTTTAAAGAGTCGAGGAACTGTTGGTGGAGGTGAGGAAAGGTCACGGAGGTCAATCGTAAACCCGCCCCCTCTCAGAGGCGTTTTATTGGATGAATTTTCTCACAGTTCTTCAGTCTAAAGGCGTCTTTGCAGGATGAACTCAACAATAACTCCTCAGAAGCTTCAGCTCTTGTTGACTAAACTCATTTTTCATAAATCAGAGTCACGCCAGAGTGCACACGAGCACACAGGATGTCCATCCTTGTTTGCGCACATGCATCAAGAAAAAAAGGCGGGCGATTTTAGCTTTGATTTCACCTCGTGTTGTTTGCAGAGAGAATGGAGTCATAAAAAAACACTCCCTCCAAGTCTGTCATTGAGCTAAAGAGCACTTTAATCCCTGTCAACACTCAAGTTTTATGATCTTACTCTCAGAGAGTAAAAAAAAAAGGTGCTGCTTGGTTGATCCATTCTGTGAGTAAAGGGGCAGGTTTAATCGAATTTAAAGTAATTGAGTTCAACAAACCTGCCACCACCAGGATGCTGTAATCGGATCATAATACCCGACCACGTTTCTCAGCTTCTGTCTGTTCTCTTGATGTGTTTTTATACTTGGAATTCGCTTTATTCCATGTTTGTCCTGGTTCTTCTGTCCCCTGGAGAACATTTCCATAATATGGATTCTATGTTTCTCCTTTTTGGCCTACAGCTCTTCCTCTGTGGCCTTTTCCTGCTTTTGTTTCTTCTTTTAATCTTCTTTATGCCAATCTACAGCAAACTCCAGCTGGAGTAAATGTCAAGCCACGGGGTGTGCAGCGTTTGGGCTTTGGTGATAACTGTTTTTTAAAAAGCATACCTTCATGCAAATGAGCTCCGTAAACATATTTTGTTGAAAGATTTGCTGCTTCGCATCTGAAAGTGATGGAGTTGAAAATGCCTCCTGGCTGGTCTGAAATGACCAGCCATGGCGGCTTTTCCTTGGTTTTATCTCCATAGCAACCATTTTATTTTTTAGTGGCCTCAGGGTGACAGACAAGTCAATGTCATTTTTGAAAGAATCGGCGAAAGTACATTTTTGGATTTCCTTAGCAACAGAAGTTTTTTGTTACTAACGCCCACATCAGTTATATGTTCATGTCACATGTCTCATTATTTCAGTCAGCCTGAGCCAGGGATTCATGTGTGAAATTTACACAATATTCTGGTAAAAAAATGTGAAAAGCTACAGAGGGAACGTCACTGTTGTAAGCTAGCTATGCTAACACCGCTCAGAATCTAACAACTCTAAAACCTTTAAAACTAGAGCAGTTTCTGGGCAATTGATTCAAATCCCTGGTAGGAGTTAAAATTTATAGAAAGTACGAAAGTGTTAGTTTTTTTTTTTCTTGCATGGGAAATTTCAAGATGGTGGCCTCTTCCCAAGGTCAAAGGTCAACATCATGTGTGGTGGTCAGCTGGTGGATAGCTTTTTTCATATATCTGTTCGTGGACCATGTTTGGAGATGTGTGTGGAATTTGTGGGATCCCAAAGAACTAAGAGACTCTTTAAAAACCTTTTTGTGTTTAAACAGAGTCCATAGAAGGTCACATTTGAGTCTTTCTCAAAGCAAATACAAGACAAACAAGATTTTGGCGTGAGGCAAAAGCCTCACACTCCCAGCTCGTCATGGATGTATGGTTCCGGCCCCTCGGTGTCACCTTTTGGTGTTTAGATGTCCCTAACTCGTCATTTTTTGATTTGCTAGCTGTTCCCATGAAGTTCCTGGGACGCGGTTATAGACTTGGAATCTGGGGTACCAGTACACCAACCCTAACCTGGGACCGTCTGTTAAGGACCCCTTATCCGCCTCTGTGGTCCAGTACCAAGCGGCCCTCGGACTGGTACCAGTTGGGGACCCCTGATTTAATGGGGACAGCCAGTACCTCAAAGAGCAGGAAGTTGGGGACGCCCCAAACGTCAAAAAGTGGCGCTTACTGCTGCTAGCTTACTCCGCGTATGCTAATCGTGTCATGCTTTGTGTGTATTGTTTATTTTTATCATTTGTTTATTTATTGTTTGGATCTGACTGAAAGGACAGTAGCTCTGCCTCAACAGAGAGGGCGCTCATGAGTTTTTGTTTGTTCTTTAGTTGTTGTTAGTGAGTTTGACATTTTTGGGTCAAAAACTTTATCCTACAAGCTAATTACATTTCAAAAACATCAATAAATGTTGTGAATTACAGCAAACATAAACAAGGAATTAAAAAGTAACTCTGAAATACTTTATCTGACCTACTCTCACACACTCGGTTCACTAATTTTCACCAATTAAATTTGAAAATAAAGTAAAAAAGAAATCAAATCAGCAATCAAACAGTCTAAAGAAGAAAGCTTCCGTCTCTCTGTGACCTCTTTGTAGTTCACGGCCGCTGAACCTTTTGGACTACATTCAGAGGAGCGATGGTCATTGTGACAGCTGACTGACGTGACTGGAGCCTAATTTTAGTTTATGAGGTGTGGGACCGTTGGGTGCTACCCTAGCTGCCGTTTTAGATGAGGAAGCTGGATGCAGCGCGGTTCCTCTCAGGGCTTCTCTCTCTGGTAATTATCTCTTCGTCGGGGTTGGACGATGGGCTCGGACCTCTGCTGACTTCTGCTCGCTTCCCCAGGCTCCTCACGTGTGCGCTGGCACATCCCGCCGCTCAGCGGCCCCGGCGTGCGGGCCGGCGTGGCCTCAGAGAACCCCAGCCTCTGCGCCGCCATTGGACGGATTTTATCCCGCCGAGGAAAATGTTATCTAATGCCAACTGTTGAGCGAGGTGATATCTAGGCTATTATCTGACATGACAGCACAACCCAATTAGTTCAAATTAGAGCTGTGAATTTTCCTGTGTGGATCATTTACTGTCGTCGTTTAAGGAAAGTTTTTAATGTTCTTCATAAGAAAAAATACTTTGTTTTTAGCATTAAAACAGCAAATTTATAAAATCTATTATTCTTCTTTTTAACTAGCACTCAGGTGTAAAACCGGTCTAGCTCAGGGGCAGTGAGACCAATAAAACTGTTTTCTTCTCTGATCTGAAAAAAAATTAACAGTTTTCCAGAAAGTGACAAATTTTAAAGTATTAATTTCTGTAATCTTCATAGAAAAATAAAACATTTTAAAATCTAGACATACAGCATTTCCTGTGATGATGTTAGTGTGAAATCTGTAAACTGAATGTGGCCGCTGGACATGCAAGTGCTGATAGCTGAAGATGCTGAAAGTGATAACCAAAAATCCTAAAGCTGATGGTTGAAAACGCTGAAACAGAAATCCCAAATTATTCTAAAAAACTGAAAAAAATCTAATTATCCAGAACAGCTAGCATGTAGCTGAAATATTAGATAATATTAGCAAAAACAAAAAACTGGTAACATATCAATTTTAGCCCAAACTGCTAGTGTAACGCTAAAATATGAACTACAAAATTGCCTAAAAAGCTGAGAAAATGCCTAAATTAGCCAAAACAGCTAGCTAACAACAGCCGCTCATTTTCCTCAGGCCTACCGTACTTAGGGTCATGTGACTTTTAAACTTTTGCTTACAGAACCAAAAACATGGCATATCCTGTCGGTTTTTGGTGGAAAATGCTTTAAATAAGATAAAATGTTGACTCATCTTTATTTTGTTTACATTTTAGCAACAAATGTACCTTTGACTTTCAAAACGTTCATTTTTGACCTAAAGTTTGTTGTTTTTTCATTCATTTACGTAGGGTCACATGACTCATGACAAAGTCTGCTAGGTGCACAGTTTTAACATATTCGGGGTTTTATTCTTTTAAGTTTCTGTGAAACAGAAGAGCAGGATTCTTCTGGTCGTTGATAGGAGAGACACTCAACAACAAACTGGAAGGATGTTGGGTTTAGGGGGCGGACCGAGAAGCTCTTTAACCTTTATGTTATATTTTGGGTCAAAATGAGTGAATTTGGACCCCAATACATTATAAAGGTTATAACGATGTAGCTCACCTTTGGTTGGTGGATGGACAGACGGATGGATGGATGAAACTGAATTGTTTTTAAAATAGTCTTAGAAGTTGCTTGTAAACCATGTTATATCAATCTGACATCTTGTGGGCGGGGCTTCAGGACTCATGACCCAAACAGGTTCCTCCACAGTGTGCTTAGATGGAGGGATGGACGTTCGTAAACATCTCTCCCCCTTCCTTCATCTGTGTTTGTCATGCCCGTGGCGTCCCGTGGCCCCCCCGCCGGCGGCTGGTTGAGCCCTCTGTTGATGTGGTCGTCATCCGTCCTCCGCCGTCAGAAGCAGACGGACGCTCCCGCTGCGCTCAGCCTCTGACACTCACAGCTGGCTGCCTTTATCTCCACGCCTCTCGTCTGGTTGTCACATCTCTCTGTCTGTCACCTGGTTCCACTTCTCGCCGGCGTGGCATCAGCGTCTTCCTGGAGTGGATGTTGTCCTGTTTTCTGTTTCCTCCTTCACTTCATTCTGACCTCCTCGCTCTCAGCTCTCCTGGTTCAGAGTTCTCACCCCTCAACAGCTTGTTTTTCCGTCTGTAGCACCAAACACAAACGTGTTAGAGAAAAGTGACGGTCATGTCCGTGGAAAGCTTTTTCCTTTCTTTCTTCTCCAGCATCTGCAGTTTGAGTTCCTCTAAATACAGAATAATGGCTGTTCTTCATGTCCTCTCACTCATCCACAGCTTCTGTTTGACTGAAACCATCAGGACCTCTTCATGATCCCAGAGGTCCAGAGATGCTGCATGTTGCATAAATTAGATGTTTTTGTGTCAGTGAAAGACTAAATCTAAAACTCCCTGATTCTTCAGATGCTGCTGAACTGGGTATCCCTCCGTTCCTACTCCTGTTATGATCCACATCACAGCTTGTGTTGTTGAGGCTCAGCTGCTGAGATTTCTATCATTGTTGTTGCATCAAACGAGAATGAAGGCGACAGATTTGGCTCAGGATCTTCTGATGTGAAGGAAACGAACATCTAGCCACCTTAAAACACACAAAGATAAGGCCCGGGGGCCGGATCCGGCCCTCCAGATCGTTTGATTTTATTTAATGACCCGATGTTATCTTGAGCTCATTTCTAACTTGTATTATCTTGACAAAATGTACTTTTATGGAGAGTCAAATATTAAAAGTTATTTAAGGTTTAAGTTGATTAATTCAATATTCATAATTGTGTTAAAAGCTTGTCATTCTTCTAGCTTTTTTTGAACTATTTTAGCATTTACTAAGATTTTTTTAGACTATTTTGGAGTTTAGCTAATATTTTAGCTACATGCTATCTGTTTTGGCTAACTTAGCTGCTCTTTTTTTGTTTTTAGGCTGTTTTGGAGTTAAGCTAATATTATGCTTGTTGGTCTGGCTAATTTAAGCTTTTCAGTTTTTTTTCTTTTTTTTTTTGTCCATTTTGGAGCTAAGCTAATATTTCAATTCTAGCTGTTTTGGCTAATTTAGGCTTTTTGTTTGTTCTTTAGGATATTTTAAAGTTTAGCTATTTTTACAGCTACATCCTAGCTTTTTTAGCTAAACTAAGTGTTTTTGTTGTTTTTTAGGTTAATTTGGAAATCGGGTAATATTTTCGCTGGCTATCAATTTCCGCGTTTTCAGCTATGATCACTACTATCTTTTTGTCCAAATTCATCTTCCAGCATTCACACTAGCATTATCACAGGTAATGCTATATATGTAGTTCATAATTATGTTAAAAAGTTATGCTTTTAAACTTTTATAAATTAATTTTAGAGTGTTCAATAAATGTTTGCGACTGAATCTGCCATAAAATGTTATATTCGCAGGTCGTGATTGAAAATAAAAGCGTGTTCTTAAAAGCTTACCTGGTTAAATAAAAGTTAAATGAAAGTATATTTATACAGTTGTCTATTGAAGCTCCATTTACACTCACATCTTGCTGAAAATGTGTTATTTTAGGAAATCTACATATTTTATTTGTCTGTTTTTTGATTTTGATTTTTTTATTTCTGGTAAACATTTGGTAAAAATTCACACGAAAATAAAAAATATATATAGATTAAAAGAATTGCAGGTATATTTACTATCTATAATAACTAAAATGTCAACATTGGATCAAATAAAGACAGAATTAGGGTTTAACATGACAACAACACTGTTTCATCTGCATTTATTAGAAAAAATATAGTTTTTCTTTTTTAAACATTAGTTTTTTTTAAATGTTCTGTTTCTATTCTTTCTATGCTTATTTTAATTATCATTAGATTTATTCTGAATGGTATTTTCTATAAGATTTCTTTTTTTTTACGGATTGATGTATATTTATTTGTAATCTCAGAAAAGCTATTTTTTTTTTGGTGCTGACTTTTAGATACAGCAGCAAAGAGTGAAAATTAGAATATTTTCAGATTTAAACGACTAAAATTAAAAACCAAACATTAAATATTTATCGTTTACATGAGTACAAAACAAAATCCACTTAAAATGATAAATTTATTACAAAGCTTGTAAAAGACTGAAAAACAGATGAAAATATTTACTAATACAAGATTCTAAAGTTGTTTTTTTGTTGATTTCTTGTTGTTTCAGGTTCGTGAGCAGCCATGACGAAGTCCTACGAGTTCAACTGGCAGAAGCATCTGCCCGAGTTCATGCAGGAAGGAGCCTCCTTTGACAGGTTTGACGAGGTAAACGACTCATTTTTATCACTTTTTCATTCCTAAAAACCCTGTGAAGTCATGACCGTTGTGTTTCAAACTGTAATTCTACTGAGGGCTTTTTACCATAAAATATATCGTTTAGGAAATATTAGTTTTATAACTTATTTGGGCTCCATTCATTTTTTGTTGGCGTCTCCTGCTGTGATGTCATCATTTCCACCAGGTACCGGCTGGTCATTTTAGTGCGTTTTTGGACACAGTTCGGGCGGTCTCCAGCTCTGATCGGATCAGCTGTCGAACGACCAGAACATTCTGCTGCAAAAGCTCTAAAAACAGATCACTTCTCCTGCGCTAAAGTTATTAGCTTTTCTCCAGAACACTATTTCTGAGGTAAAATTACATTAATTTAACATGCAGGTTCTCATCAACACCACAGCTTGTGCTTGTTTGCTCACATAGTTTCAGTAAATCACTGTTTAGAAATGTAAGTAAATTAGGCTTTCAGCAGACTAAACAGATGCATCTAAAATAAAAAGGTAATAGAGATCATTTAATCCGTTTTCGGGACAAGCGGACAGAGCGGCCGCATTAACATTAACACAGGTGCAGGGCCGCAGCTACATATTTGAGGGCCCTAAAAGTAGATTTGAGGTTGTTTCCAGGTAAATTTGAAATAACTCCTCAGTTGGAATTGGGGGGCGGAGCTATATAGTTAGGAGACAAGTGCCCCCTTTTCCCCCCTTTAGGACCGCCTCTGGATTCATTCAATGCTCAATATTTGGGGCTCCCAAAAAAATTTGAGGTTTGTTTTTTTTGTAGGTAAAGCTGAAATAACACCAGTTTTGGATTTGGGGGCGGTGCTTCAAAATTAGGGGCGGGGTATCCCCTTTTCCCCCTTTAGGTCCGCCCCTCGAACCATTCAATGCTCAATATTTGAGGCTCTAAAAGAAGATTTGTGATTCGTTGTTTGCAGATAAAGTTGAAATAACATTTGATTTGGGCGTGGGGGGCGGTGCTTTAAAGTTAGGGGGCGGATCCCCCCCCTTTTCCCCCTTTAGGACCGCCCCTGGATGCATTCAATGCTCAATATTTTAAGCTCTAAAAGAAGACTTGTGGTTAGTTTTTTGCAGGTAAAGTTAAATAACATCAGGTTTAGAATTGGGGGCGGGGCTCTGAGGTTGGGGGACGGTGCCCCCTTTTCCCCCCTTTAGTTCCGCCCCTGCCAGGGTCACTGTAGCTGACCTTTTGCCCAGTTTTACTCCTTAACGTATTCAGGACACGGAGGTAGGGCAGTTTGACGTGCAACGGCCTAAAGTGTGTCACCCACATGGACCCAGAAAGACGTGCACGCACCCCGACACACATGGGGAAAATCCCCTCAGTCCTCTGCATCTGAATGTGACGTTGAGGGGAGGCGATTGCTGCTAATTCGGAGACTTGAAAGCGTCCCGCCGCCGTCACATCCACATCGGCGCACAGCCGTGAATCTGGGCCACCGCGCTTCTGAAGGAAGTCCTCGGTGTGTTGCTGCTGTGAATCTGAGCCAAGCCGATGGCGGATGCGGTGGAGATCTGTCCTACATGCTAACAAGGCCGGTCCGCGCTGGTCCCCCGAAAACAGGCGACTGATGTCAGAAATACCTGCAGAAACAGATCAGATTATTGACATGTGAGGGATCAGAGAACGCCAGCCTGGATTTAAATAGACTCTCCTGACGGACAGATGGTGGAGGCAGGTACCGGGCCGGAACATCTGCGCCTGTGTCTGTGCATGTGCAGGCATCTGCATAATTCCTCATAAACAAACAGTCATTATGTGGACTGTTGGAACTGCCCCACCAACTTAAAACATTATATTTTACGGATCTTTTGTTTCTTGTTTGAATAGAAATGTGTTGGAAGACTGTCCTAAACTATAAAATAGCAGCTGTTGATTGATCAGAAATGACTAGATAATGGAATGGTTCAGGAGCAGCTCTTAAAAGAGTCAGTTTTTACGAGCTCAGGTACTCCGAGTGTCCTCCGGCGCCCTGGCGGGTCGGTCAGGACGTGTCCTCCTCTGAGCCGTCTGCTCCGTCAGCATTAAGCCCACATTCAGATAAAAGAAAGACGAGCTTTTAGCGGCACTCACGGCCGATCCTCTGCTGCCTAAAGGGGGATTGTTCTCTGCGATTTTGGACGCGGTTTCAGATGTCGCGGCTGAGCTGAGCGCCGCGGCGTCCCACTTCCAGCCGGGCCTCTCATGGCAGCAGCAGCATCCTGAAACGATAAATCGGACGTGTCTGTCAGTGTGTGAGCGCTAATGTTAGAAAGAGAGTTACCCGGCAGCCCGATCTATTTTTAAACCTCTTTTTGATGAATGAGCTTCAAAATAAAAGATTAATTAAAGGTCTGATTTTGACATTAAACTATGGTTGCAGCATCACATACAGATTACGACTCTCATGCCGGTTTAGACTTTCACCATTAAAGGACACATCTGAGTTCCCTCTGCGTACAGTTAAATGATGAAAAATCATGTTTTTGTGGCAATTTCCCTAATTATAGAGTACACGTGTCAAAGTCATGGCCCGGGGGCCGGATCCGGCCCTCTGGGTAACTCTATCGGCCCTCCAGATCATTTTATTTTATTGTTATTAATGACCCGATGTTATCTTGCGCTTATTTCTAACTTGAATAATTTTGACAAAATATATTTTTATGGAGAGTAAAATATTGAAAGTTATTTAAGGTTTAAGTTGATTTATTCTGGAATAATATTCCTGCCTTTTTATTATTCGTAATTATGTTTAAAAGTTACAGTTTTAAAAATTGTCATTCTGATAGCTTTTTGGACTATTTTGGCATTTACTAAAATTTTTTAGACTATTTTTAAGTGTAGGTATTTTCTCAGCAACATTCTAGCTGTTTTGGCTAACCTAAGTTTTTTTTATATCATTATTTAGATTAATTTGGCATTTAGCTAATAGTTTAGCTGACTATTGGGAACGCTTCAAAAATAGATCAAAGTAGGACTTTAATGGACTTTTGTCATCATTATTTAGTTAGTTATCCATATATCTGCATGTGAATCTTGTTTAGGTTTCTTCTGAGAGTTTTTATTCTGTTCTCTGCAGGATCCGTACCTGTTCGAGCCCAACTGTCTCGTGAGGGTGGACGAGTTCGGCTTCTTCATCACCTGGAAGAACGAGGGGAAGGTCCGTCCGAACACCTGCCATCCGTTTTTCTTAATTAACTTCTAAAATGTAAATGGTTCAAATAAAAGAAGAATTCCTAACAACTGAGATTAAATGACAAGAACAAAAAAATTATTAAAATGTTTATTTTTATTTCTAATAAAGCTGCTCAGGTCCGTTTGAAGGGGAGTGGGCAAAAGGAAAGTTTATTTAAGCCCCTCCCCTTATGCTTTTATACAATATACATCAACACAAAGAAAGAGACAATAAAACAACATTTTTGTACCTTCATACTCCCACAAACCAAAATCACCCGATCCCCACTTTACTGGACCAAATAATGATGCTTGAATGATGCCGACCCCACATTAGTAAAGTCTTCATTCAGAATTCACCCTGAAGGTTCTAAAGAAGTTATTAAGGTTCTAAAGAAGTTATTCGCTTTGACGATTTTGGTCTAAGACAAACATAAAGACTGTCAGAATTATTGAACTCTTTAGAAGAAATCTTCAGTGAAAGTTTCCCTGTTTTCATGTTTTTCTTACATTTTTCACTTTGTTTTGACCTCGTCGTTGTTTTGTTTTTGGATTCAGTCGTTTTAATATCAACTGTACACTTTTGATGTTTGTTATAAAACAAATAAAATCAATCTCAATTTTTGCAATAAAAATAGCAAAAGATACTTCTCAGAATTGAGTTTTTTGTACAATTACAGGTTAATTGTGAAACATATCAGTAAAAAAGAAGCTGGAGTTTTACTAAAAAGATGGATTTCCATAAAAACTCTTTAAAAAGGTAAATTATGGAGCGAATTGTAAAGTCCCCTAACACTGTAGGACTCCTCGTCTGTACATTTCTTTCTGATATTGGTTGGTAAATTATTGTGGAATCCTTTGAAAGGAATTTTAATTGGAGTTTCAATCATTAGATTGTTTAAAAAATGAAAAAGTTAATTTTCATGATCTGAAAATCCAGTTGTGTAACATGGACTGCTCTTTCTGTTGAGTGAACTTAAGTACTTTAAGTTTTTTTATTGAGTTTCACGGGAGGAACATATGTCCGTCTGTCATCTTAGATTGTTGGCTATCATGACTTTATGTTTGTAATAATTCAATAATATTCCCTTCTTCTTCGTCCAGGAGGGTCAGGTTCTGGAGTGTTCCTTGATCAACAGCATTCGGGTCGGAGCCGTCCCAAAGGTGAGACCCGATGAACGTACAGAACCCTCCCCTCTGGGACTCTGATCAGTTTAAAACCGCTTCAGTTAGATTTTTATTTCAATTTAAGCTTCATTTTACCAGGAAGTTCCTTCAGATAAAATCTTTTTCAGCAGAGAAGTGGCCTAAAAGCACCAGAACTAAAGAAAGACAGAATCCTAAAAGTAAAACCGCACGTATTCAGTTAGTGGAATGTGTTCCTGCTGCAGAGTTCTGGCTCCAGGACAGAGGAGCTGCATTTGAAAAAGACGTTTTTCCAAACTCTGTGTGGAAGAAGAAGCAGCAAAGGTTTTACCTGCTGGTGTTGGGAGCAGGAAACGGCACGAATACGAAGGCAGTTTAACCAGAACGTCCTCAGAGATGAAGGTTATCCAGAGTCTGAGTGAAGACCATGAAGCAAAGACTCCAGCTGATGGTGATAAATAAAAGAAACCGGCTTTTAACATAAAACAGGAGTCTGTTAAACAGGATTCATTGGGACCGTTGTTCCCACAGACCATAATAAAAATAAAGATTCTGTTTTATGTTACGAGGTTTGCAGCTAATGAAGTTGTTCAAATGTTTGATTCATGTTTATTATTATATTTAGGAATCAGCACTTTTAGTGACTGATTTTAAAAGTCTGAAGTTTACATCTGATTTTGTAACTTTGACAGTCATGGATTCAAATCAACATCAAATTTTAACGGTTGTGCAAATAAAGTTTAAACTGCAAATATTTTAGAGAATGAAGATAAACTTCAACCTCAAAAGTTAAAACGGAGAATCAGGGCCAGTTTACAAACAAAATACTTTTATTTTATTACGACTTTGAATCTTGTAAAATTACAAGAATAAAGTCGTATGACCGAAAAAGAAATCGGCTAAATTTATGACTTTTTCCTCTTAAATTTACATGTTTTAAAGTCATAAATGTGTTACTTTAAATCTCATAAATTTACAAGATTAAAAGTCATACATTTATAAGAAAAAAAATGTAAAATGTACATGAAAAAATTGTACATTTACTTTAAAAAAATTAATAAATTTACAGGAGAAAGTGAAATAAATATATGATCAAAAAAGTAATACATTTTCGAGGAAACATTAATTAATTTTCAAGAAAAAAAAGTCAAAAAAATTTATGAGAAAAAATGTCATACATTTAAAAGAAAAAATACGTTTATGAGAAAAAGAATTGTACATTTACAAAAAAGTTCATAAATTTACAAGTAAAAGGTCTTAAATAAATAATATAGTTTACGAGAAAAACATTTAAATACAGGAGAAAAAAAGTGTAATTTTCATGAAAAAGTCACAAATTTATGATAAAAAAATGCTGTGGTTTTACGGAAAAAAATATATATATAAATAAATGAGAAATATTAATATATTTACAAGAAAAAAAGGAATACATTTATGAGAAAAAAGTCACAAATTCACAAG
>NC_050535.1:1408147-1409592 GCF_002922805.2 Oryzias melastigma | reverse complement strand
TCCTGTCTCTGCTTTAAATTTGCTCCATGGGGTTCAGGTCAAAGGTCATCGCTGGCCGTACCATACAAGCCACTCCCACTTCCTAACTGCGACCGTTCTGGCACCATGTGTGGAGCGTTATGACCCATGAACAGGAAGTTGGGGGTGTTTTGGTGGACTGTAGGTTCTGTGATGTCTCTGAGGTCACTCAGAGATCATGTGCAATAACCACATTCCTTAGACCAGTGACGCCGCCCAGACTGTTGCTCCTCCTCCACCATGTTGGACCATGTTGGCCTAAGCATAGCGCCAACCTTGCGACCAGGATAGTAGAGCATTGCCCAAACGTTCACGATAGTGTCTTGGAGTCAGGAGAGTCGCCTCCAACGGGCCTCGACCTGTGGGGCGTTGGCTAGACCATATCTGAGGTCAGAGGTCCTCAGAGGTCATGGTTGTAGTCTGTCACTCCTGAGTCCCTCATGTTTGCTAATGACACTTTCTGACTCGACAAGTTCACTCACAACTAGGGCTGCCACGATTAGTCGACTAATCGACGACTAATCGACTATTAAATTAGTCGACGACTAATTTAATAGTCGATTAGTCGTTACTTTATATTATATGGAGTCAGAGTGTAGTAAAGTTAAAAGATATAATAGCATCCTGCTAGCTTTTTGGACTATTTTGACATTTATTGAGGATTATTAGGCTATTTTTGAGTTTAGCTAATATTTCAGCTACATGCTAGCTATGTTGGCTAATTTAGGATTTTGTTTAGGCTATTTTGGAGTATAGCCAATATTTCAGCTGCATGCTATCTGTTTTGGCTAATTTAGTTTTTTTCATTTTTTTCGGGTAGTTTGGAGCTTAGCTAATATTTCAGCTACATGCTAGCTATTTTGGCACAGTTTTGGATTTTTTCAGTTTTAAAGCTAATAATGGTTAAGATGTGTGCTTTACATCCAGTTTGTGCATGACCCGATTAGTCGACTAATCGGAAAAAATAATCAGTGATTAGTCGACTATTAAATTAATCGTTTGTGGCAGCCCTACTCACAACATCTGTGTGTCTACCGACCCAAAGGTGTTCGTTCATTAAGCAGCGTCATGTTTTCACGGCTGTTTGAACGACGAACTTGACTTTAGGTCTGCCACAAACGATTATTTTAATAGTCGACTAATCACTGATTATTTAATCGTGTCATGCACAAGGTGGATGTAAAACACACGTCTTAACCATCTTTAGCTTCAAACTAACTAAACACTAGATATATTCACACTAGAATTACCACAGATAGAATGCTGTAAGCTGAATTTGGTCATAGAAGATACTAGTGACGATACCTGAAGATGCAGATAACCAGCTAAAATATTAGTTAAAGGCCAAATTAGCCTAAAAAAAGGCTAGGTTAGCCAAAACAGCCCATTCTAGTTTATCACTTAGTCCTGGTTGTTTTATGATGTTG
>NC_050535.1:1404853-1406454 GCF_002922805.2 Oryzias melastigma | reverse complement strand
TTTTCATTATTTTCTGGTAAATAATGTGCGAGTAGTAGGAGAACGCCACTTTTGTGAGCTCGCCACGCCGTTTAAAATCTACAACTTTTAATTAAAACATTTTTTCGTCAGTAGCTTCCCAATTATGTCCGTGAAGTTAGGAGACGATTGATGGAAATCCCTAAGACGAGTTTCCATTTGTAGCTGGTGCTAAAGGTTTTCTTTTGGAAAATTGAAGATGGCGCCCTCTTTTCAAGGTCAAAAGTCAACGAAACTTCTGTGGTGGTTGTAGACTAAAGCTGTCCACATGTGTGTGAAATTTTGTTTATATTTCTGAAACAAAAGTTTAAGCAGGAAACCGTAAAAATCAGCAAATCTCAAACTTTGCCACAAGATGGGCGCTGAGCCGTGGGCCGTGTGGGCATCCCATAATCATTTCAAAACTTCCCTCTAACACTTGTGTTTTAGTTTCATTAGTGGATTTTTTTTTATTCACTTTGCCCAAAATTCATTTTTGCTGCTAAATGTGTGGAAATTTTAGCAAGTTTTCCCACATGTGGCGAGGGTCGAATTTTCTCTCAAAGGCGCAGAAATGTTAAAACAATCTGGTCTTCAGCAGCAGTCAGGGACTAAGATTTAGTTAACCATAAATATTTTTGTAAAAAACAGACTAAACAGACAGACAGGTCTGCCAACTCCTAACCTTGATCTGATGTTTGCCTTCATGAGCCGAGGCCTTTCAGTTCTGCAGGACGGTACATTTCACCGTCAAATGAGTCATTCTTTCATCTATAGAGTTAAAGATACAGAACCGTGTCCAATACAGTTTATTTGGGAAAATTACTCCTATATCTCGATCACTAGTAAATGTGTTTTTATACTCAAAATACTTAGAAAAGGGATTAAAAAAATGATATTTAACCAAAAATATGTTACCTTGGAACACTCTGCAGAGCATGTGCAGCAAAAATCAAAGTAATTGATTAGATTACCCAGATTTAAGTCAAGTGATTCATGTTTTTTGTCTCTTTTTTTTTGCTCAGAATATCACATTTAAAAAAAATCTAATTCTAATTAATTGCAGGACAGATGATGCTTGAAGTTTAATTTCCTGGAATGATTCTGCAAAACAAAATGCAGTAAAAGAAGAATTTGGATCATTCATGTGGTTTGCTTTAGTCACATTTGATCTCAACTTTATTTACATATTATAATCTGAGATCAGAGATGATTGCAAATTAGAGAAACTATTTGAGAACTAACTGAATTCAAAACAGAGGAGCTTCTATGGATGCAGGTGTCCCACAGGGTCGACTTTTGCATCAGATCTGAGCCGCTCCGATCACTCAGGGTTTGGTGTCTCCTACTTTCTTACAGAAATGGATCGAAGGTTTGAGGTCGGTGATCCACAACTTTAAAGCCAACAATGTTTGTCCGATGACGTGTTTAAAGAAACAGTGAGTATGCTTCACAATAGTATCACCAATGATTTCCTAAATCAGTTCATCGATTCATCAGGGTCATCAGAAGGGTGTGCCAAAATATGGATATTGTGATATATCGCGATATTTAGTCCTGTGATTGATTCTTACCAAGTAAAGATATTTTATTTTCATTTGAAG
>NC_050535.1:1360735-1402751 GCF_002922805.2 Oryzias melastigma | reverse complement strand
TTAAAGCTAATGATGGTTAAGATGTTTGCTTTACATCCACTTCACACATAACCCGATTAGTCGGTAAAAATAATCGGTGATTAGTCGACTAATAAATAATCGTTTGTGGCAGCACTAGTTGCCAAACGCCTCCTTTGGAGTTCTTTTTTCAAAAGTTTTCTATCCTCTCTCTCCATGTCTGGTTCCAACCTCACACGAGGAATTTTGGAGGTTCTTGTGAGAGAATGGGGTTTGTTTGTTTTGCAGAAAAGGAAATGGATGAAGATTGATCTCTAGTTCTACAGATCGATTCATCGATTCTTTAAACCCAAACACAACTGTTAGTTTTCTTGCTTCTCTATCCCAAATCTCTCGACTCATTTTGTTTGTTCTCGCCTAGTTGGATGAAAATGTGTTTCCTGACGAACGTAAACGGAAAGATTCCTGTCAGAGGGTAGGACGAAGCTCCTGAAGTTAAATCATTTCTCTGCTGAACTGAGTCTCCATGACTCATGACGGTTTTGCTCCTCCAGCATCACACGAACCTTCGCGTCAGGGAAGACGGAGAAAGGGATCTTCCAGGCTCTCAAGGATCTGGGCCTCCCCAGTGGAAAGGTCAGACCCCGACGGGAGTCCGTTTTGGTCCAGAACCCGTCACCGCATCGCCTTGTTTCCTCCACAGAACGACGAGATCGAGCCGTCAGACTTCACCTTCGACATGTTCTACGCCCTCACGCAGAAGATCTGCCCTCGCACAGACATAGAGGAGCTCTTCAAGAAAATGTGAGCTCTGGATTTTTTGGTGTATTTGTGACATCACAGACTGAGCAACAATAATTCAGTTTAAACGACACATATAGCTCTTACTGTGGATGTTTTTCTGCATCTGCTGCACTAACTACGCCTAACCTGCTTCCACAGTTCAAACATTCAACTTTACTGACAACATTCAACACCTCAAAAAAAATGCACAACTTTATCTGTGTGAAAATTGTGTGATTAATTGTGAGGGAATCTGTTTTAAGAATCTCTTTTTTTCTCCTAATCAATTTCTTTGCAGCAATGGGAACAAAACTGATTATTTAACTGTAGACCATTTAGTCAGCTTTCTGAATGAAGTAAGCTCTTTATCATTCATTAACGTGTCTGTGTAGCTGCCTCGCTCCTGCCCCCCTCTGCTGCCCCATCACCCCCATCCTGGGGTAGAAGTTGCCCTGAAGCTCGGCTGTCTCCGTATTTAACTTTCAGTCAGCCTGCAAGGGCAACTTCACCCCTCCCTCCCCGCTCTGCATGCCCACCTCATCCCATTCCCATGTTCTCCCCGGCGTGGTGGTTGTGCCTGCCTCCCCCTCTCTGATTGGTGTTGCCATGACAACTGGAGGAAGGGGTTTCCATCCAGCTCGGTTCATCTCGTTTCCTGCTGTGTTTCTGTGTTCTGTGGCTGAGTTCCTGCTTCGCCGTGCAGTCACACGTGCACCGCTTCGGGCTCTGGACGCAATCAGATTAAGTCCCCACCTGGTTTCAGAGCGGCCAGCGTGATGTCTGGATGCCGTTTTCGCGTCCACCTCCCACACAAGCCACTTCCCTGGTTTTGAAGCGACAATCTTTAACAACACCACTAACACTTTAGAGGAAATTCACTAACACGACCGAATCCTCACACCTGAAAACACCACCGAATCCAATCAGTTACAGATACGTCGACACACCTGGTGGCTTTTTAGTTCCTGTCCTGTTGCTGTTTGTGCTTGATGGGCTGTGTGTGCGGCGCCAAGCCGGGACCCAAATGACCTTTATACTGTTCTCCAGAACCAACGAGACCCCAGGCTGAACGAGATTCTGTTTCCGTTCTACGACCCCAAGAGAGCCATGCAGATCATTGAAAAATATGAGAGAGACGACGAGCTGAAGAAGAAAGGTGAGGAGATGTTTGAGCCTCTGCTGCCCTCTGTCGGCGTGGATTTGAAACTGCAACTTTGGCTTTTTTTTTAAATAAACTTTAACTTCTTTAAAGACTAACTCCAATAAAAAAGGTGTTTTTAACATTTTTTTTACATTTTTAGGACAGAAAATGAAGCTGAAATTTGTATTTCTTGTGTAATTGAGAAGCAGACAAAAATATTAAATTAAAAAGATCGTATTAGATCATTTTCCAACCCCTAGTTTGGATATAGAGGTGCATATAAGTTTACATAAGATCTATCAGTTTGAGGGGCTATAAGCTAGCAGGAGAGTGTAAAAAGAAAAGGATGATGGGAAATGTTTGCAAACTTTGCCAACTGACATCTCAGAGGAGAACTTCTAATGAATCCTGCCGCTCTGCAGAAACTATCCACGAAACGACACAGACTTTTTAGATTTTGTCTAAAATTGGCATAAATGAAAGACCACAACGCTTCAAAAATAGATCAAAAGATGATCGGAGTGGGACTCTTTTTAGGTGCAAAAATGTTCTTGTCAAACATGCGATTCTTTGTCCAGGCCGCATGTCCAGTGACGGATTCTGTCGGTACCTGATGTCTGACGAAAACGCTCCGGTGTTCCTGGACCGGCTGGAGCTGTATCAAGAAATGGACCAGCCGCTGGCGCACTACTTCATCAGCTCCTCCCACAACACTTACCTGACCGGCCGACAGTTTGGAGGGAAGTCGTCCGTAGAGATGTATCGGCAGGTTCTTCTGTCTGGATGCAGGTGCCTCCGAGTTCCGTCGGGTTTGCCTTTTCCTCCATCGCTAGACGGTGGATTTATCGGCTCTGTTCCTCAGATGTGTGGAGTTAGACTGCTGGGACGGCAAAGGAGAAGACCAGGAACCCATCATCACTCACGGCAAGGCCATGTGCACGGACATCCTGTTCAAGGTGAGCTTGGAAGGAGAAGAAACAGGTATAAACGCTTAGATCAGGGGTGTCAAACTCGATCGCATGAGGGGCCAAAATCCAAAATACACCTGAGGTTACGGGTCGAACAGGATAAACATTTATTGAGCACTCTAAAACTGCATTTTTAAAAACTTAAAACCATAACTTTTTAGCATAATTATGAACTAGAAATATAGCATTACCAACGACAATGCTAGAGTGAATGCTGTAAGATGAGTTTGGCCGCTGAAGATGCTGAAATTGATAGCTAGAAACGCTAAAGCTGATAGCCAGCTAGAGTATTAGCTGAATGCAAAATTAGCCTAGAAAACAGAAAAAAATCCTAAACTAGCCAAAACAGGTAGCATGTCAATATTAGCCCAACTCCAAAACAGCCTACAAAACTTTTTTAAAAAAGCCTAAATTAGCCAAAACAGCTAGCATGTTGCTAAAGTATTAGCTACATTCTAAAATGGACGAAAAAAAAAAGATGTAACAAAGCATCAATTAGCTAAAACAGCTATCGTGTAAATATTAGCCTAGCTCCAAAACAACTAAAAAAGAATCCTAAAAAAGCCTAAATTACCCACAACAGCTAGCATGTAGCTGAAGCTGAACTCCAAATTGGAAAAAAAAAACAAAAACAGAAATAGGCCAATGTTCGCAAAAACGGCATCTTAGCTAAACTCCACAATAGCCTAAAATAATCTTAGTAAATTAATAAAAAAAATGATCTGGAGGGCCGGATCCGGCCCCCGGGCCTTGACTTTGACACATGTGGCTCAGACATAAAGAAAGAGGAAATGTGAGGCCTTATTTTGTCTCTATGATGCTTGTCTGCCCCCTTGTGTTTCCCATGTGTCATTACATGAAAGAACTAACAACTTTTGCTTCTCTCCTCGTCTCAGGACGTCATCCAGGCCATCAAGGAGACGGCTTTCGTCACGTCGGACTATCCGGTCATTTTATCCTTTGAGAATCACTGCAGGTAGATGTGCAGCAGGTCTTTGCTCTCCGGTAAATCTGGTACAACGTTTGTCTTTTGTGTCCTTCCTCTAGTAAACCACAGCAGTACAAGATGGCCAAGTACTGCGAGGAGATCTTTGGAGACCTGCTCCTCAAACAGCCTCTGGAGAGCCACCCTGTGAGAACTCTCTCCTCCTCTCTCAGTTTTTCTTCCTAAGGTCCACGTTTAATGAATCTTCTGTCTCCAGATTGAACCTGGGCGACCTTTACCCTCCCCGAATGACCTGAAGAGGAAAATTCTCATCAAGAACAAGCGGTTAAAACCGGAAGTAGAGCAGAGTATGTGAGGACTTCTGGGAGAAGTTGCTTTAAGAGTGTGGATTTTTAATAATGGTTTGTTTTCCAGAACAACTGGAGGCCTTTAAAAAGCACATGGAGGCGGGAGAGACCAACACCCCCGCCATCATCATGGGAGAGGAGGACGACGCCGAGAACGGTCCGACATCTCCGCCAGCGCTAAAAGGAGGAGAAACGCGGCCAGAATGACAAACCGTTTCCTCTGTGTGTCCAGGTGAGAAAGACGGCGAGGAGAAGGACTTGAACTCGGAGGCTCCCAGCAGTCTGTCCGAGATGACCAGCGAGATTCAGACCAACAGCGTTTCCCTCAAAGAGACCGTCGGCTCCAAGAAAGAGGAAGAGCAGAGCAACAGCATCAAGAAGGTAAAACTTCACAAACACCTGAAGACGTTGATTTTTCAGGTACGGTGGTCCCAATAAATACTCGATTCTGATTGGCTCCAAAGTGTCAGGATAATGTCCATTATCAGATGGACGACGCAAACCAATCTCCACTTCTTGTTGGATGGTTACACCCCAAAAAGTCCATTCAATTCTAAAAATGGACATCTCAAATAAAAAAAAATACTAAATTAATGATTAGTACTTTAATCGTTTAATTTTTTATGTTTACATTTACAAAAAGTGGACTATGTAATGCGCGGCTGGACGTTGTCATAGTAACAGCTCGGGGTGTGTATCGGCAAGAGTCTAGCGATACGATACGCATCACCAAACGCTACCAGTGAAAATGTTTCTCTTTTTAATTATTGTGACTTTATCTGAATATTTATGAACCTTTCACATAAATAAAATTGTTATTATACAGGTCACTTTCAACCCTGTTTATTACAAGTGTTAAAATATTGAAGAATTTGCTTTAAATATTAATATGGAAAAAAGAGTTGTTCTTTCTCTGACGTTCATGTGTGTTTTCCCAGTCAGGAAGTCATTTTTCCCATCATTCCAATAAATCACAACGCAGCATTTTCCCTGAAGGACATCAACCCGGTGCTGCGATTGGCACTAAAATGAGAAAAAAAAGTTACAGTTTTGAAATAGAAACTTCAAACTATTTCAATTTAAAACATAAACATAGCTTTTCAATCAAAAGTAAAGCTTGTTTTCATCAAGATTCAATGATATTTCTTTTTTCTGGTCAAAGAGACACCTTTATTCTTAACTTCTCAATGATAAATCAAATATTAATAAAAAAAAAACACTTCTTGTGAAATTTCCTCTGATAATGTTCGGCGCCATCTTGATTCCTCCTCCATAAATTCTGGTCATTAATTCGGCTCAACAAAATCTATTTGACATTCATTAATTCTAAACTCTGTATAATATCTTATATTAGACATGATAAACAGTTCCAAGGACATTTCCAACACCTTCTCCATCTTTAGACGTTTTCTCTTCGTTTTTCTGCTTCCAGCTTCCTGAGGATGAAGCCATGGAAATATCGGAAGCGACCGACGCCACCGACATCTCCGAGGCCTCCGACCAGGACAACAACAAGAAGGCAGGAAGCGGTCTGCTCTTCCTCCGAGTGCCGTTGGACGTTTTCGCTCAAGGTTTTTGTGTCTGCAGGGCGGAGAGGTGGCGGAGGACTCGGAGGAGGCTCTGATCGCTCAGTACACCTACGAAGGAGCCACCACAAACATCCACCCGTTCCTCTCAGCCATGGTCAACTATGCACAACCCGTCAAGTTCCAGAGCTTCGACGTGGCGGAGGGTGAGCTTCCCTCCATTTTGGAGCTCTGGTATAGTTTTTGGATAACAAACAAACTGTTTTCTCCTGTTTTTCAGAGCGGAACATCCACTATAACATGTCGTCTTTTAACGAGTCGGTGGGGTTGGGTTACCTGAAGACGAACGCCATCGAGTTCGTCAAGTATCCTCTTCGGCCTCATTTATGTGGAGCCAACGTCAGACGTTATTTTGCTTCCCTGGAGCCCGAATAATCCCCCAACTTTCACAAAAACTCACAATCTTTGTCTCACGAGTGTTTTCCTGAGCGTTCGATCAGCTACAACAAACGTCAGATGAGTCGCATCTACCCCAAAGGAGGCCGCGTGGACTCCAGCAACTACATGCCTCAGATCTTCTGGAACGCCGGCTGCCAGATGGTCTCCCTCAACTTCCAGACTCCAGGTATCCCAGCATGCAACACAGGACTAAAGGCTGACACACAAAAAAATAAATAAATAAATTTAAAAATCAAATGTTTACATCCGGGTCTATTTCCAGTCCTTTGATGCTTCAGAAAGCCAGGACAAACAGGAAACAGTTCTTGGTTTCAAAATAAAAGCTTGTGTTTTACTTTCAAAATAATAGTTTGCTTTAAAAAAAAAAAAAAAACAACACCGACATCCACTTTTGTCGTGACAGATTTTCCCCAGCCTTCTTTCAGTGAAAGGGGTGCGGCCTATTAAGCTCACTTCTGATTGGAGAGAGCGGTTGCCATATAAAAATGTAGACTCAGACCAATCACTACTCACTAAGGAGCAAAACTTTCGATGTGCGATTTTTGCAATCAGTATTGCGACGACGATATGACTTCTAATACATAAACAAATAGCAAAACAAAAAAACAAATATATCATTTCCATTTCACTGGAAAAGTTGTATTTATTTATCAACGTAAAACTATCTCAATTTCAGACATATTGCAACATCTCTGATATCACGATGATAGGACACATATCGGGATATTAGCGATAGAGATGTTGCGAGATAGAGATATCTCTATAGGAGTCATATCGTGATATTAGTGAAAGAGATATCGCAATATTAGAGATATCTCAAGAGTAGACATACTGCAATATCAGAGATAGAGATATTGTGATATTTCTTTTGTTATCGTGATATCAGAGATAGAGATGTCTCAATATCAGTGATATTTCAAGAGGAGACATATCGCGATATCAGAGATATCACGATATGTCTCCTAAAATCACGATATCTAAAAAAAAGAGATATCGCAATATCAGAGATATCTCAAGAGGAGACATATCGCGATATCACAGATAGAGACATTGCAATATGTCTTTTATTATCGCGATATCAGAGATAGAGATATCGTGACAGAGATAGAGATATCTCAATATCAGTGATATTTCAAGAGTCGACATATTGCTATATCAAAGATATTATGATATGGCTCCTATCATCACGATATCTAGAAAAGGAGATTGCAATATCAGAGATATCTCCAGAGGAGACATATCGCGATATCACAGATAGAGATATTGCGATATGTCTCCTATCATCACGATATCTAGAGAATCCAGATATCACAAGATCAGAGATATCTCGATAGGAGACATATCGCGATATCACAGATAGAGATATCGCGATATCAGAGATAGAAATATTGCGATGTGTCTCCTATCATCACGATATCTAGAGAATCCAGATATCACGATATCAGAGATATTGTAATATTTCAATATTTTCCATTTATTGTGCAGGCCTAGTGCTTACAGATGATTCTGGTGACGTCACACTCGTTCGGTCCAGTTCTCTCAGACTGTGTGCAGGATTGTTATTGAAGAGCAGCTGTTGCCTCATGTCCAGAGGCAGACGGGGTTGCACCATATGGCCCGCTGAGGGCGGGGCATGTGCAGTGCTCGGGGGTAAACGGTTCCACGAGCAGACATCAGAAATGTCCGTAACCTTTATGAGATCCACGTTTTCTGTCGGAGTGGTTGAGCATTTCTCCTGTGCGTTCTCAGATCTGGCCATGCAGCTGAACCAGGGGAAGTTCGAGTACAACGGCTCATGCGGGTGAGAGCGCCTCATTCCCTCCTCATCAGTTCCCACATCCCATTTGTCGAGGCTCCAATCTGCCCCCAGAGCCCAGCCGTGCTTTGGAACAGGAAGCTCTCCGTATCCCATCATCCCTCTGTCTAATATCGCCCCTGGGGGGGCAGAGCTTTTACGACTAATGCTGGAAATCATTTACTCACCACCAGCGTTTCCTTTAACAACACTGTGTGTTTGTGAGTACACAACGTCCACAACGTCTGGGTTTGTGCTCCTCTCAGGTACCTGCTGAAGCCGGATTTCATGCGGCGGTCAGACAGGATGTTTGATCCCTTCTCGGAGACGCCGGTGGACGGTGTCATCGCAGCGACCTGCAGCGTTCAGGTCAGTTCCTGCAGGATTTATGTGAATCCTAATAATCTGAGTTACTAAAAAATCTCTTTCCTGATTTGTTCGACACAAAAACTTCACCATGTTGGATTTCTTTGAGAAATTTGATTTTTTTTTTCTTCCTTTCACCAAAATCCAGAGACAACTTTTATTTTCCTTTTTGGTTTTTTTCAAACTTATGATGCAAAGTCAGAGATATTTTAGCTGTTAAAATAGTTCTCATTGATGACCCTCTGCTGCCACCTGCTGGCTACAGAATGCAAATGCCCTGGAGGGAAAAAAGTTATTACAAGCGTATTTATGTACTTAATTACACAGAATTATTATTTAATATATATAAAGAATCAGAAAATTATTTTTGAATTTTTTTTTCAAGTTATTGTTCAAAGAAGATTCAAGTGTTCATTTTTTAACATCTACAAATTGCAATAAACCTTTACCCTTATCTCACTAATGTATACATTTAATTAATATGTCAAATTACAACATGATAAAACAATTCTGTCATTTTCTCTGCAACAGCTTGTGGAATTGAACTTGTGTGTGTTGGTAGTTACCATCGCTTAGCATCAAACATGTGAAACAATACAAAAAAGACAAAAAAAACAAAAAGCAATAAATAAGTAAATAATAATAAATGCAATAATGGTTGGTTTAATGGTTTAAATCATACTTTTTTTCTTCCATCTTATTTTTTGAAAACATCTCTTTAATTTTCATTGTAAATAGTTTTATTTGAATATTTGGAGTGATTGACCTCGGACCAGTTGAGACAAAAGGCGCACACGCGGAGCGCGACGCTCGGTTTAGTTCAGTTTACTGCACATGTGCGGTGACGTACGCATCAGAGGATGTTTGGTTGTTCTGCACGTCAATCAGTTTTATTTACTTAATTAAAGCCAGAGCCACCAAAGTAAGTCAAGTATAGATAAAAACACTAAAATACATTTAAACGTAACAATCAGCTGTCAATCAAATGACTTACTTCACAGCAAGGATGATGATTGGCTGATGGCATTTTTTTATAAACAAATGTAGATTTTTTTTCCTACTATTTTTGATGGATCAGTGGAATAAAATGTTCACGATTGAAGTAATGGGTCGGATCTCTGCGATAACGTCACAAACTGCTTGATCCAAGTGCAGCTAAAAGAAGTCCACAAAGCTAAATCAGGGTCAGGGGGGCAGCGGTCAAACACGAGAACATCCAGAGTGGTCAGGGTCCAGACGAGGGTCGGGGCAGGCGGCAAACAATCAAGATCAGGTCAGAGGAGAACGCTCGGCGATGCAGGCAGAGCCACATAAACAAGACTTCGCACCGAGCTGAGCTCAGTGCTGGGAGCAACTACAGATGGAGAACGGCTGTGGGGTTTCTGGGAATGACAGCAGGGGCTGATGGGAAGTGCAGTGTGGAGTGCTAGCGCTAAGGGGATGGGAGGAGACGAATTCGTGACTGATACAAGTAGAAGAAAATGTTAAAATGAAGCTAAAAGAGATCAAAACTGTTTTGCGCCTCCAAGTGTCCAGATTCACATTTTTGCCCCTAAACACCCGTAAACCTCTAGGCAGTTTTGGTTTTTTTGACTCCATCACACCCAATGCCTTCTGGGTAACTGCACCTTACGGTGTGCTGCGTCTCCCTTCCAGGTGTTCTCGGGTCAGTTTCTGTCGGACAAAAAGATCGGCACCTACGTGGAGGTGGACATGTACGGCCTGCCGACCGACACCATCCGCAAGGAGTTCCGCACGCGCATGGTGATGAACAACGGGCTGAACCCCGCCTACAACGAGGAGCCCTTCGTCTTCAGGAAGGTAGGAGGCGGTCCGGTGACGCCTCGGCTTCTGCAGCTGAAACAGGAAAACGGATAAAGAAAAGATGGAAGAACGAGGAGAAAACGAGGCGGTTTATTGTGCTGCTCTCAGCAGAACGAGGAGTCTCTCAGCCATGACTGTGACTCCGGCTCCCTAACACGCACCATCCATCACCGCCTGCCGCAGTGCCGCTGCGCTCACACACAATGCTATCAGAGGGGCATCATAACCCCAGACTCCACACACTCCTCAAATCCTGCCTTATCTCCTCCTCTTCACTTCTGGATTAATAGTCGCTGCTTTCCCGTGTTTGCTTATCGGCTGGCGGCGCCGTTTGACGCTCTTTCCCTCATAAGATCGTCTTGTTTTGCACAAAGCGTTAAAGTAGATCTGTTCCACTGCAGCCCAGCCTCTGACCTTCCCCTTTCTGTTCCATTTTGCTGCTTTATCTAAAAATAAAAAGCTCAAACGACATCCTGCAGCACCGCTGACTTTCAGGCTCCCTCTTCTCCCTCAGGTGATCCTGCCGGATTTGGCGGTGCTGCGCATCGCCGTCTACGACGACAACAACAAGCTGATCGGCCAGCGCATCCTGCCCCTGGACGGCCTGCAGGCCGGCTACCGCCACATCTCGCTGAGGAACGAGGGCAACAAGCCGCTCTCGCTGCCCACCGTCTTCTGCCAAATCATCCTCAAGACCTACGTGCCGGACGGCTTCGGAGGTGAGCAGCCCGTTTCCTGGTGATGACTTTGCAGACAGTGTGGCGCAGGCACAGGAATACAAATGAGCAGGACAATCGGAGATGCCATTAAATGAAGCCGAGGGGCTCGCACTGATCATTACTGTGGGAGATTTATGGCTAAAACACAGAGCTTTAGGAGTCATTAAATCCCCGTCGTCTCTGTAGCCATCGTGGACGCTCTGTCCGACCCAAAGAAGTTCCTGACCATCGCAGAGAAGAGGGCCGACCAGATGAAGGCGTTGGGGATCGACACGGTACGTCAAATCATGTTGAAAAGACTTCCAGTTCTGCTAAAAACTCACATTTTGATTCATTTTATGTCACAGAACGACATCGCTGATGTTCCCAGTGGAAACTCAAAGAACGACAAGAAAGGGAAGGGGAAAGGGGACACGGTGAAGGCCAGCGTGACCCCCCAGGCCAGCTCCGACATGGCCCAGACCTCCAACTCAGCGCAGAACAACACGTCCGAGAGCAAAAAGGGTAAAAAGACACGGAAATGAAAAACATTTCACCTAAAACCCTGATTTATTGTGGATTTTTCGTCCTCAGATGCAACATTAGTGCCTAATGCGAGCATTGAGGACCTTAAACAAACTAAGGTTGGTGTTCAGACACTAAAACACTCAAATATCTGCAGATTTTAGATGAAACATTCTGGTTTTCCTGCCTCAGGCCTACCTAAAGCTGATGAAAAAGCAGCAGAAGGAGCTGAACGTGTTAAAGAAGAAGCATTCAAAGGTAGGTGGTGCTCCGCTGAAGCGTCTGCGCCGACCGCTGCACCACAGCCGGGCCGCGCACAAGAAATTAGACTTGCTAAAGTGGTGTCATCGCCGTGGAGACGCGGCTCCCTTTCATTCACGCCATTCATCATCAGCGTCCGTCTGAACGAAGTGATTCAATGAGCCGAGCATCAATGCTGAGCGGTTTCATCTCTGGCGGCCGTGCGGCGCCGAGCGCCGACGTGACGCATGTTCCTTTTCCCTCCAATCAGGATCAAAACGTCATGCAGAAAGCTCACTGCACCCAGGTGGACAAGATGGTGTCGCTGCACGAGAAAGAGAAGTCCACTCTGGAGAAACTTCTGGAGAAAGCCGTGAAGAAGCGAGGGTGAGGAGACGAGTCCAACTGAACCGTCAGGAAGATCAGAAACTTCAGCCTCGAGATTTTAACTCCTTCTTGTGGCGTTTTGAGGACATTTTAAGGAAATCAAAGTATTTCTTTATTCAAATAAATCAGGAAGTGACGCAAAAATGCAGTTTGAAAAGGTTAATTCAGTCACAACAAACTCCACTCTGAACGGGGAGGGGAAGAGGGGTGGGGTTGCAGCAACAGCCCCGCCCACAACTCAGACTGACGGTTATTCCTCAACTCGTCGTTTTTTGACGTTCTGGCTGTTACCCAAATAAATCAGAGGTGTCCAACCTCTGGGCCGAGAACCAGAACCGGTATCATAACCCAGTACAGGCTTGCATTCGGTATTGCATCCGGGCCCGATTTGCTCCCGGCACAACATCTGATACCGCGTACTGGACGCTTCCTGAGTACCAATCAGCGTCCGGTACCCCATCTGGTACCGGTTCGGGTCCGGTTCTGCGTCTGGTACCGTGTCTGGTATGGGTACTAGTACTGGACACATCCAAGGCACCAGGCCGCCGTGATTTTATAAATGAAGCCTGCAGGTCAAAAAACGACGAGTCGGGACGCCCAAAACATCAATGATTGAGGCGGGAGGTCCTTAACCAGACGTCGATATGTGACGAGTTTGGAGAGAGAATGTCTTAGAAATACTACTAAACTCCAGCCACTCTACAGAAACTATGTCCTGGAAAACTAAACCGTTTTTTAGATTTTAGCTAAAAACAACAATATTCTAATTAAATGATCACCAACTTGGAAATGGATCCAAAGATGATTGGAGTGAAACTTCAAGTAGCAGAAACTCTGTGATCAAACCCAGAGTTTTAAATGGTAAAAATAAAACATAAAAGTATTCTGTCGCAGATTCATAAAGGATTTCACCGTCAACCAAGAAATTCTGTTTCCTGAAGTCCTTTGAGTCCTTTTGACAAATAGAAAACGTCCTGCATGTTTATTTAAAACAATGACGTCATTCCGGCCGGTCTGCCGCCGTCTGCATTCGTGACCACGCCCACGATTTAAAAAAAATAAATAACTGGGCGGCAGCAAATCTTGAAGATAGTTGTGTGACTGTGTTGTAACTAAAGTTTATAAACTATATTAATTAAGAATATAGGGAAAAATCAATTTGGCAATAAATCGTGATATTTCATTGGTGATACTTAATTTAAAATGCTGACATGATTATGTTTAATAAATAATTTCAGCGTTTTTCAGCATCTTACCTTCGTTTTCCACCTGAACCCTGAAAATATTCAAAGTAAAGTTTCTTTCTGAGTCATACTCTTTTTAAAATAAAGTGAAAAATTGTTCTGCGATATTACAATATGTATCGTATTGTTACACATGTATCAAGATACGCATCATATCGCCAGAGTCTTGCCAATACACACCCCTAACATTAAGTCATTATTTTAGAGCCAGAATTAACTAGAGGAGTTTTTAATTTTATTTTTTATTTCTGGAAAAATATTAAATCTAAGTCTATAAAGCTCAATAAATTAAAAATTAACAATAAATTCAAATTTATTTGGAACTCAGGAGTTTTTGATTGAATCCACCAAAATAATTTATAATTAATTTTTTATCCATCTTAGATAGTATCAATTATAATTTTTTGAGTAAATTTTGCTCATGTTCAGAAAAAAATGTTAAAATTGTTAACGTGGTTTAACTGTATTAAAAAAAGAGTTAATTATAAACTAATTATACATTTTTCAATAAAGCAAGTATTCATTAAAAAATATAAATATCAATAGATTAGTTATTTTCACCATAAAGTTCAGAAAATTAGCTAAACTTTTCCCGCCATTTTGAAATGAGCAGAAAGTGCCCCACTGCCCCTAGTGGCAGGATGGTGAATTACAGGGCAGAAAACTTGGACCGAGTTGGTGGTTTTTGTAGTAAGTTTGAGATAGGAGTCTCAGAAATGTGTTTACTTAAATTCTTGCCAGTATTTATTAGATATACTACATAAATAAAAAGTACAAAACATAAAATGATGATAAAGTAGTGAGATGCAGGAAGTAGGAGGCTTCATTTTTGCTAAATAATAATACTTTTTGAGTAAAATTACGAGTTTTTGAGGTCGAATGTCTTCTGACAAACGTGTCATTTCCAGAGAGAATAACTGCCAGGAGCTGAAGAAAGAGACAGAAGATAAGATCCAGATGCTGGTCACAGACCATAAAGTGAAGGTATCCAGAAAACACTCGATGACATCACGACTGTGTCGATGACATCACGACTGCTGTGGATTCCAGTGAACCAGGTGTTTTCTCACCGGACAGGTGAAGGAAATCACCGCGCAGCACACCAAGGAGTGGTCCGAGCTGATCAGCGGCCACAGCAACGAGGAGCAGGAGATGAAGGACGCTCACGTCATGCAGCAGTGCGAGCTCCTCAAGAAGCTGCTGAGCAACAACCAGGAGCAGCAGACGTCCCAGCTGAAGCTCATCCACGAGAGGTGAGAGCCCGAGTGAGCGCCGCCGGCCCGCCGGATCAGGCGGCTCACCGCGTTTTGTTGCTCGTAGGCAGAGTAAAGAGATGCGCGCCAACCAGGCCAAAGTGTCCATGGAGAACAGCAAAGCCATCAGCCAGGACAAGACCATCAAGAACAAGGCGGAGCGGGAAAGGTGGGACGCCGCGCCGAGTCCGTCCGCACCGAGGGAGGAGCTTATTTCAACTGTGATCGTTTGTGTCATTTAGGAGAGTCCGGGAGTTAAACAGCAGCAACACCAAGAAATTCCTGGATGAGAGGAAAAGGGTAGGTTCTCCAGAACTTTAACCACGCCTTAAAACTCAGATTCAATCATTTCTACCAGCTACAGCGTTCCAATTTGTAAAAATACATTTTCAAAATGTGCTATTATTATGTCTCACCTGGAGCTTTCCGACTAACCCTGAGACTCCGGAGTCCCATGTGGCTGAAAAAGTAAACTGCATCCACTGCAGCTTGATTAAAACAACATTAACTAATGATACATTTATCTATAATTATTTTATTCTCAGAGTTTGTTACAGACGTCCCTGGACAAAACATTTTTGTTTTCATCACAGTACTAACCAGCTAAAATACTTTGTGATTTATTGAGCAGATTTGTGTAAAATACAAATTTATTCATTAGTCAATGAAGAAAGCCAAAAATATCAGACAGTTCTGTGCTAAAAAAAATAAACTGCATCCACTGCAGCTTGATTAAATAACATTATCTGTCTACTAATAAACTTGTTTGTTTTTTTCAGCAGACTCCTGGCTAAAATACATTAGGATTTTTGTAGCAGATTTGTGGCAAACTCAGTTATATAGACTGTTGTAGACGCCAGATTTGTTGGCACCTCGTCAATCAATCAAACTCAATCAGGATTCATGGCTATTGAAATATTAGATTGTCCATTTTTTATGTGCGACTTATGGTTTAAAAAATACATTAACAGTTATTTAATTAGCTATGATTTAATTTTAGGCAAATTTACACATTTTTGACAAAATTAGACCACAAACTAGTTTTTTTAAGTCACTGCTGTTAATACTACTAAATTTGCTGTGTTTAGATGATTTTTGATTCAGGATGTCTTTTATTTTGAAAGGAAATCATGAAAACGTCTGTCAAAAGTTTTTCAGATTTTTTTTTTATCTATTTTTCTCTTTGTTTAATTAATGCCAAAAAAGCAACATTTTATTTAAATTTAACATAACATAAATACAAATCAGAGTTTTTAGTTTATCTTTTCAGCAGACTCCTGGCCAGCTAAAACAGTGATTTCTAGAGCAGATTTGTGACAAATCCAGTTTTATTTTTTGTATGAAGAAAGCCAAAACAGCCACAGATATACACCAAAAAACAAAAAAAATATAGTAATAAACTGTATCCACTGCAGTCCAATTTAAAAATAATGTTTAAGAAGAAACAAAGAGTTTTTTCCTGCAAAATCTGAACTTTTGAGCATCTCAGTCATTTCAGAAAGTTACTTTTAAGTCTACACAGCAAACAAGTTTCACAGGAAAAAATGCTGAAACAGCAAAAACTGCACAACCCCGTGAGACGCGTTTGCTCTGTTCAAGATTCACAGGAAAAACATTATTTTAGGATTTTGTTGGAGAGAAACTGTTGCAAACTCACTTTTCTAAATGCATCCCACAATAGTCAGATATTAAACTTGAAATGATGGCAGCTCTTCTTTAACCAATTGGATGCATGTCTGCGTCTGCGCAGCTGGCTATGAAGCATCAGAAGGAGATGGAGCAGCTGGAGAAGAACCAGAGGGAACAGTTGGAGAAACTGGAGAAGTTCAACGAGCAGGTACACAAAACCACGTCAGCGAGACGCCGTCAGTCCTGCGTTTGCCTTTTCGTTCATCATTTCTCACATCACCTGTACATGTCTGACATGTATGCTCACTGTCCTTCCTTTTTAATATGATTTGCTTTTTCCAACGCAGCTTTTGAAATCCCATCATGCAAACAAACAGGTTAAAGGTAGGCATCTCCATCTCCATCTCTCATGTCTCCTTACCGCCTGTTTTCTTGTTCTTGCTGACTATTATTTTATTTAAACGGCAGCTGCACTGAAATCAGTCCTTATTGAGAAAAGCAGGGGTCCCCAAACGTTTTCCTCTGAGGGACACATAACTCTGATGGGGGGCGGGGTCGGTTTGTAGGCTAACTGAAAAAATGTGTAACAATCACAGCCTAAACATAAACATTTACAGTTCTCCAGAAAGTCACACATAGCCGAATTTAAAATAATTCATTCCTGTAATCTTCGCAGAAAAAATATACTAAAACATTTTAAAAACTACATACATAGAATTACCTGTGTGAATGCTGTAAGCTAAATGTAGCCGCTAAAGATGCTAGTGCTGATAGCTGAGGCTAATAGCTGAAATTGCTGAAGCTGATAGCTACTTAGAACATTAGCAAAATGCCAAATTAGCCTAAAAAAACGGGAAAAAAAATCTTAAATTAGCCAAATAGCTAGCATGTAGCTGAAATATAAGCTAAATTACAAATTAGCCTTAAAAAACTGGTCAAATGTGTAATTTAGCCAAAACAGCTAGCATAGGGTTAAAATATTAGCTAAACTCCAAATTAGCCTAAAAACAGAAAAAAACAAAACTAGCCAAAACAGCTAGCATGTAGCTGAAATAAAAGCTAAACTCCAATTCGGCCTAAAAAATCTGACAAAAATTCTAAATCAGCTGAAACAGCTAGCATGTAGCTAAAATATAAGCTAAATGTCAAATTAGCCTAAAAAACTGGTA
This sequence comes from Oryzias melastigma, assembly GCF_002922805.2. Lineage (NCBI taxonomy): Eukaryota > Metazoa > Chordata > Actinopteri > Beloniformes > Adrianichthyidae > Oryzias > Oryzias melastigma. The sequence goes on along the minus strand of NC_050535.1, from coordinate 1,385,493 downwards.
AAATGTGTAATTTGGCCAAAACAGCTAGCATAAGGCTAAAGGATTAGCTAAACTCCAAGTTAGCCTAAAAAAACAGAAAAAAGCCTAAACTAGAAAAAACAGCTAGCATGTAGCTAAAATATTAGGTAAATGCCAAGTTAGCCTAAAAAACTGGTAAAATGTGTAACTTAAGCAAAACGGCTAGCATAAGGCTAAAGGATTAGCTAAACTCTAAATTAGCCTAAAAAAACTGAAAAAAGCCTTAACTAGCCCAAACAGCTAGCATGTAGCTAAAATATAAACTAAATGCCAAGTTAGCCTAAAAAACTGGTCAAATGTTTAATTTAGCCAAACAGCTAGCATAAGGCTAAAATGTTAGATAAACTCCACATTAGCCTAAAAACAGAAAAAAAATCTAAGTAGCCAAAATAGCTAACATGTAGCTGGAATATAAGCTAAATTACAAATTAGCCTTAAAAAACTGGTCAAATGTGTAATTTAGCCAAAACAGCTTGCATAGGGTTAAAATATTATCTTGACTCCAAATTAGCCTAAAAACAGAAAGAAAAAAAAACAAAACTAGCCAAAACAGTTAGCACGTAGCTGAAATAAAAGCTAAACTTGGCCTAAAAATCTGACAAAAATTCTAAATCAGCTGAAACAGCTAGCATGTAGCTGAAATATAAGATAAATGTCAAATTAGCCTAAAAAACTGGTAAAATGTGTAATTTAGCCCAAACAGCTAGCATAAGGCTAAAGGATTAGCTAAACTCAAAATTAGCCTAAAAACTGAAAAAAGCCTCAACTAGCTAAAACAGCTAGCATGTAGCTAAAATATAAGCTAAATGCCAGGTTAGCCTAAAAAACTGGTCAAATGTGTAACTTAGCCCAAACAGCTAGCATAAGGCTAAAATGTTAGCTAATAATAGCCTAGAAATCCTGAGTTCAGACTGCAGAATGGTGGAATAAAAAGTCAGGTTCTCTGTGGGTCTCAGTCGGCGATTCTGTTAGTGTGTGGGGGGCAGGCCAAATGTGGGGCGGGCCTGATCCGGCCCGCGGGCCGTAGTTTGGGGACTCCTGGGGTAAAGCAGAGAAAAGAAGTGATTCTTCGATGCAGTCTGCAGCTCTGGGAGGCAGTGTGCAGCATGCCAACCAGAGGAGTCATTCATCATTATGACTCACCGCCGTTACCAAGCAAAAACACAAACTGGGCTTCGATAGACACAACTACCGTTTCCAAATTCCTGATAATCTGCTGAGCAAGGCGGCGTCCAGAGCTGCAGGCGGAGGGATCAGACTTGGACATTTGTGTCACGTTTTCTCGTCTGATTGATCGTCTGGCTTTTTCTGTATCTCCTGAAAGGCCAAGGACATCCAGCAGATGGTGAAGTTAGAGGAGGAGATGGACCGCAGACCTGCCACGGTGGTGTGAGCGACTGAGCGCGCACGCCGCCGCACGCCCACACAGGTCACAGAGGCACTTCCCCCCCAGACGCCCTCTAAAGAGTCCAGAGAGGAAATCATCTGAAAATAACTCCCACTTTGTCCCTTTTCTTTGATTTCTTCTGCTTACTCAAACTCAAGTCACCTTCGCTGGTCTTTCATCAAACTTTTTTGCCACTGAGCCATCGCTGCTTAACGCTAGAGGGGTCAACCACTTCTGGAGAAGCAAACTCCTCCATCGGACGACAAAAAAATAAATAAAAGCTTCTGTTTTTTTTTGGAGAAGAGAGAAAAAGTGTCAAAAATCTGCACAAACGTTGAGCGATACACTGTACACTCCTGTCCTGAGCACTTTCTATGTGATAGTTTGTCAGAAAAGATGTGGAAATGTAGCACTACTGTAGTTTGTTTTTTTCTTTCCATTACGAATGTATTTAAGGAAGAAAATTCTGTGTGATAGAGACGACCCCCCCCATTGCAAAAACACTTTAAAGGTGATAAATGGAAACTTTTGCACTTGAATCCTGAAAAAAATCCCAGTTTGCAGGAGTTAAAAAACAATAAATGTAAAAAAACGGGTAAATTATCTACCAAAAAAGACAAAACATGGCCGCCTGGTTTTGCACTCATATCAGAGTGAATCTCTCTGATCTAATCCAAAACCTGTCTAACTCCACAGTGATTAAAGTTCGACTCTTGGCTGCACTTTAACCCTCTTTTCCTCCCTTTCGATCAGGAGATCCCTAAATCCGGTTAAACCGATGTTTTGACGTTCATGGAGCACTTGTAGGAGCTTTATTTTTAAATTAGAATCCCAATCGACTCCAGGTTTTATTGTACATACTGGAATGTAAGCGGGCGACTTTCTTCTGTTTTCTGATTTTTGGTGGTTAAAGGGCTCGGGGATGAAGTGGGTCTTTGAGGGGGGGGGGGTCTGACTTGCTCTTTTTTTGTTTACCGACCCCCCCACACAACACAACCTAAAGCTTTCACCACATATCTGAGGTAAAGTGCTTTTAAAGTTGATCCATGGCTTTCAGGTGTGCCACTCTGTGTCTGTTTAGAAACTATTTTACGGAGGATAAAAATGCCAAATTAAGGGGTTATTTGTATGAAGGAATATATCAATTTATATATATTATATTTAAATATATATATATATTAGATAATGCGTAGTTTAAGGTTATGTTAGAGGCTTTTTTGCACTAGTTTCTGTGGTTAAATGTTGGCTGGAGTTTGTCTAAAAAGCAGATTATTTTTGCAGAGCGACATCACTGATTTCATTTCCTGGTTTCTACTGTATCTCCTCTTTATTTTCTATTTGAATTGTAGCTCATCAGCAGACATTGTGTGTGTTTTTGTATTTATATTGTACTGTTGGACTTATAGCAATGAAAATACTGTTGTAATCCAGCTCCTTTAATACTGTTTTATAGTCTGTGTATCAATAAATCCAGGTGTAAAACAACTGGATCATTGTGTGGATTTCAAACCAACTTTTATCTAATATTTTTATGACTTTTTGTGCGCGCGCCGCCCACGCTTTTCATGCATTAAACAGCTGCTCCGCCACATTCAACAAGTGCGTTCTGGATTTATGCGCCGGGAAGGCTCTTCAGCGGCTCTTTATTGTCATTCTAAGTGAAGTATTTCCATCAGAAAGAAGAACAAAGCCTCCTGATTATCCGTGCGCTCCCTGGCAACCTCTCATCTCCCGTCATGCTCGCCTATATAACCGGAAACGCGGGGTTTGTTTGCGCTCCTGGCGGGAACAGCCTCTCTTTCTTTAATAAAATAACTCAGAAATATGCTCAAAGATAAGAAAGATGGTCAAACGGGAACCAAGATCTTCCTGGACGCCATGTCTAAGGATAAAGTCCACCTGGCCCGGTTCGTCCTGGACGCGCTGGATGGAGAAATCGTGGACTCCAGGACGGATGACGCGCAGACGCCCCTCATCTCGTCCGTCCTGCTGCCCGAGCAGACTCGGTGTAAGTTCATGGAGCTCCTGCTGCAAAGGGGGGCCAGCGTCAACAGCCAGGACGGCGCGGGACGCACGGCTCTCAGCTACGCCTGCGAGAGGGGCGACCTGGACGCGGTGAAGATCCTGGTGCGCAACAACGCGGATCCGGAGCTGGCGGACGTGTGGGGCAACAGCGCGCTGATGTACGCCGCGGCGGCGGGTCACCACCCCGTGGTCGAGTACCTGGTGAGGGCTTTCAAGCGGCTCGGGCTGCAGGTTGACCGGACAAATAAAGCTGGGAACTCCGCCGTGGAGGTGGCGAAGTTCCTCGGGCACAGAGAGTGCCTGTGCGCGCTCACCAAGAAGACCTGGAGGAGCAAAGAGGAACAGCCGGCGCCACATCCGGGTCCGGAGACGGATTTTCACCAGAAAGTTGGGCAAATAACGAGCAGGATGGAAGTTCTCCAAACGCGCGATGACGCGTCTCAAAATCTCTACAGCCGCCAAACGAGACGGCGCGTAAAAACGGCTCGACTCCCATCCATGGACTCCATCGAGGAGTTTGAGGTGCAGCCCTCTTCCTCTCGTAAGCAGGATCTAGTTTTCGCGGAGGTGCTCAACCCCGCGCCCCCGCCCCGGACTCTCAACATTTACGCAAACTTTGAGCCGCAAAAAGTGGAGAATCTGAACTCCTTTTCTGACCACCTCTTACCGCCACTCAAACGCAGCCTTGAGGATCAGAAACACGCCCTTCAACCCGGCGCGCCTTCCGCCCTGGGCTCTTTACTAACGCCCATCAACGCCCGAAACCCAAGTGTGACCGAGAAAACGGTGAGAAGATTCAACGAGAGTTACTACAAGAAAAGATGCAGTCTGCCGACGAGCATCCTTAGCCCCGCGCCCCCGGAGCGCGCACTGATACCCGCGCGTAAATTTCGGACGTTGAAGTGGCGCGAAGGGTCGACCGGTGTGGCTCTGCAGGTCACCACCCCTCTGCCGGGAGCATCGTCTTTGTCGGCGTTCAGGAACAAACTGTTACGCAGATTCACATCCCCGGAGATCAAGAAAGACGCAGAAAATTTGGAAGAAGATCCAATAATGATGACGTCAGGTCGGATCCCGCGGTCGGAAACTTTCCCCCAAGACAGGAGACACCCCCAGGTGGACAGTAAACCCAGCATCGACAGCATCAGCTCCGTCAAGTGCGAGTTTGACTTCCACAACAGAAAAGCGGACCCGTAAAGTCCGTGCGTAAAACGCAAACTCATCCAAACTTTGATCCAGTGAAAACGCGCTCCTGGTTTAATTTGTTATAATAAGTTTGTGGTTTTTACATCCCAGATTAGTCCGTGTCTCACTTTAACTAAAAACATATCCTGTCTGAAGCGCAAAAAGTGGCTGAATGGCGTGCGTAAAAGCGCAAACACTGGACACGAGGCGAACTTTTCCAGAGGTTGTCTTATATGCGTAAAACTCGCCACTCCTTTTGGAGTGGGAGGAGAGTTCACGGAACGATGCGTCTGTCACGAGACATTTTTATGGTTGTTGATGTTTCTAAAACGAATAAAATCTGGAGTGGATGTGACGCACGCGTTTGGCGGCTGTTTGATGCCCTTTTTAATATATAAAATTACGCACAGCTGTTTTTGGTGGAAGCTTCAACATTTGAAACCGGAGAATTCGGCGGGCGGGAAGGGGTGTCGGTGTTTCCCGCCAGATGTTTCATCCAAATTTGCAGAAGAGAAGAAATGAAACCTCAATTCAGGATTTTTTTTTTCACTTTAACAACTTTTTTGAAATAGAAAGACGCTTATTTCCTTCAAATAATAAGGGTGTTTATTTATAGATGTGTTTCTTTTACGTATTTTTTTTTTTTTTTTGGGGGGGGGGGTCCTTCCTCGGTACCGAGCCGGTTCTGCAGCGCATTTCTATTTTTTCCTTTTGTGCTGCATTCGCGATGGTCGTAGCGTGACTTTTAGAGGCAAGCCTGCTCCTCTCTCTCTCTCTCTCTCTCTCTCCTTCTCCACCCCTCCTTACAGATTTTTTTCCCTCACCGCCTCCCTTTCCCGCGAGCCTTCCTCTCTCCTCTTTTCGCGGGTTTGGTCCAGGCTTCCCGGTCAGTCGGAGCCCCTTTTTTGTTTTACCTCCCAGCGGCGGGGAAGCTGGAAGCGATGGGACGCGGCGGTTTCAGCACCACGGAGAGCACCCGACTTCTGCTGCTGGGTAAGAGGGTGAGTGCGTGCGTGAGCGTGCGTGTCCAGCTGTCGTGACTCCCCCACTGCAGTGCCTTCACGTGCACACGCACCCACGGCGTGCCTTCAACCTTCCTTCGTTTGTTCCTTTTTTTCAAATCCGCTTTTTAAAAACGCGTGAAAAAGTTCGATCGGCGCCGCAGTTTGTCACTTTCTGCGGTGCAGTCACGCATTCGTGTGCGTGTTCCCCTGATACTGCAGCTTCCACATCCGAATGCTTAGTTTGCTCCTGAAACCGAACGCGCAACTTTGATGCATATTTTTTGCTGATCACGCATCATTTCACGCGAGCGTGGGTGATGCGTGGTGCGGCGCGTGGACTACTCAGCTCTATTTTGGGGTTTTTTGGACAGGTGTGCTGGCGCTGTCCGTGGTGCTGGCGGAGCAGGAGGGGGAGAACCTGTCCGGGCTCTCCGACAACCCCGACAAAGCCATCTTCGCGGTGCGGGAGAACAGCACGACCTGCCTGATGGTGGAGTTCGCCGTCAAATTCCTGGTGCCGTATGACGTGCTCGCGCTCAACGGGATAGACGTAAGGAATCCCCGAAACGAGGAGGAGAACCGTGACTCATCTGCACAAAAACTGCCGCCAAAATGTGTCATCCAACAATTTGACGCACAAGCACAACTAAAAAAAAATGACAAAAACACTTGAAATTGTTTTGATTAATTCAAATCAAATGAAATTCAGTATAAAGTCACAACCCAAAAACTGTTTTTTCCTCCTTTCTGAATGAACTTTACCCCCTGACTCTTCGTTTTGCCCCCCTCCCAGCTGATCACAGAGCAGGCGTATTTCACTTTGCCCCGCAGCGCAGAGATCGAGGGCAAATGCGGGACCACGGAGTCAGAGATCCACATCTCCTGGAAGAACGGCGCTTACGTTCTGCGCATTTACTTCTCCAAGGTAAGCCAGCAGGAAGGCGCACCATTGCGCCAAATGTGGTTTCTTAACAGCTGGAGATGTTTCCTCATCAGCTGTTTTTGCGCACGCGCCTTGCAGGACTTTCGGGACAAAGGCCTGGAGGTGTGGAAGATCAGCAGAGTCCAGTTCGTCTATGACACCTCCGAGACCTCGCATTTCATCAACGCTTACAACCGTGAGTGTGTGCGCGCGCGTGCGTCTCCACCGCGCGTGCCGGCAGAGACTCAGCACATTTCCACCCCCTCCGCTTTGATCGCAGCTTGCGCGCATTCATCTGACAGCACTGGAATTAGATAACTGGCACGGATTTGTGGATTTCACCCACATGGGCTCATCCATGTCGGAATGCAAATGTGGAATTCATGCCATCATGGAGCGTTTGGGTTTTTGGTGACATTTAGGTGGATTTAGTTCTGGAAAAGCTGCGTGAGCGCCATTGTGCGCTACATGGTTCTCCTTAAGCCATGTGCTATATGATGGGGTCTAGATGACCCCTCCGTTACATTGAAGTGTAATCCCTCCTATGACAAAGGTGAACAGGTTTCATGTCTGCCATGGACACCAGTGGAAATCAAAAATCATTGGGAAAAAAGTTCAGTTGTCTCGTTCAGTTCGTGCTGTCTTGTGGGGTCCAGATGACCCCGATCCCAACGTTAACGTATCATGGATAGCATACTGTGTTTGGGTCAAATTTGACCCATACAGGTACACAATATAGGAGTTTATATTGTGTTCCCAAACACCCATATGGGTCGATAATATAATGAGCAGTACGGGTCAATTTGGACCCAAACACAGTATAATGAGCCTTAGGGGGCGATTTTGACCCGAACAGAATACAGTACAGTACAGTTCAATTTTCACCAGAGCACAACATAATGACAGGTATGGGTCAATCTGGACCCACACACAATATAATGAACCATACGGGTCAATTTTGACCCAAGCAAAGTATAATGAACCATACAGGTTAATTTTGACCCGATCAGACTATAATAACCCGCACAAGTCAAATATGAGCTGAACACAATATAATAACTGGCATGGGTCAATTTCACCCGAACACAATATAATAACTTAAAATAATAATAGCTTAAAATCAAAATCGTACAGCTCAATTTTAACTTGGACCAAAAAAAATTACCCATATGGGTCAATTTTGACCCAAACCGAAAATTGACCCATGCATGTGAATTTGAACCTGAACACAGTAATATGACCTGTCTCGATAAATTTTGACCCGAATGCAACAAAATGACCCATAAGGGTCAATTTTGACCCAAGCACAATATAAACCCTTATATTTGACCCTTTAGGTCAGAATTGATCCATAAAGTTCCATTTTGACCTGAACTCAAAATGACTCACGTGGATCATTTTTGAACTAAATATAATATTTTATGACCTGTCTCCAACAGTTTTGACTCAAATATGATATAACGACCGTACATGTCAATTTTGACCCGATCACAATACAATGACTCGTATGGGTCAATTATGAACCAAACAATATTATGACCCGTGTGGGTCACTCTTGACCCGAACACAATATAATGGCTTGTATGGGTCAATTTTGACCCAATCACACTATAATGACCCCTGCAGGGTAATTTTGACCTAATCACACTATGATAACCCGTACAGGTCAATTTTGCCCTGAACACAATAATATGACCCGTATCCTTCAGTTTTGACCCGATCACACTATATTGACCCGTGCGGGTCAATTTTGACCCGAACACAATACTTTGACCCAAACACACTACAATGACCCGTATGGTTCAATTTGGACCTGAACACAGTATAATGACTTGTATGGGTCAATTTGGACCTGATCACACTATAGTGACCCGTGCGGGTCAATTTTGACCCGAACACAATATAATTACCCGTATGGGTTAATTTTGACTCAAACATAATATTTTGACCCAGACACACTAAAATGCACCTATGCAGGTTAATCTTGACCCCAACACAATATAATGACACGTACGGGTCAATATTGACCCGAACACAATATAAAGGTTAAACCAACCTCTCGCCCTCTTGCTCCCCCTCCCTCCTTTTGTCCTGCAGCTGGGAAGCACACAGCCAGCACCCACCGCCTGTCGGCCCTCGTGACCCCTGCCGGCCGCTCCTTCGTCTGCGCGGCGCAGCAGTCCTTCACTCTCATCTCCAGCGACCACCAGAAGGGCATCTCCGTCACCATGTACGACATCCAGCTCCAGCCCTTCGACATGGCCTCTGACTTCATGTTCAGCGAACGTAAGAAAACATCTTCACCTCAGAATGAAGTCTTCCCGCACAGAAAGAAGAGCTTTGCAGCTTGAAGGCCGAGATGATAGAAAGATGCAGAAACCGAGGTCGTGATGACTTAGAAAATGCTTCTTCACAGCACAAAAACCTCCAAAAATCCATCCGTTTTGTGTGATTTCTCCCTTTGCAGCCTTCAAGTGCATCATGGACCAGCGGGAGCGGCTGGAGGAGACCCTCCCCCTCATCCTGGGCCTCATCCTGGGCCTGATAATCATCATCACGCTCACCATCTACCACTTCCACCTCAAGCTGACAGCCAATCAGCCCCAGCTCCCCAGAGACCGCTCCATGTACAAGAACATGTAGCTCAGCCCCCCCCACAGCTCTCTCAAAGCCATCGTCTCCTCAGAGCCCCCCCCCAGGCCTCCAACATCTCAGAGGACTTTTGTTCCAGCTCTGGACCGAGTCCCCGATCCGAGAGCGGCCAACGCCGAACGGTCCATCTGGAGCTCGACTTAATGGGACAGCTGGGGCCGCACGAACTGACCGCTCAATTAAATCAGAAAAAAGCAGAAAATAAAGACGTTGGGCTTCTGTTCCTCCGTCTCTCCATGTTTCCCTCGTCACCCTGAATGCAGCCATAGTGTCGATGGGCAGTCTTGTAGTGAAAAGTGTGTTTTCTGGTTTCTTTGCTTTCACTTCAGCAGAACTTTGCTACAAACCAATGCGTGGAACATATCAAAAGAAGAAGAAAATATCTGGAGATTATTGTATTTATGCAGAGAGATTATTGGAAGTCTATGCATAAACCTTTGTTGATGCAACGTGTGCACTATTCTGTCCTGTCTGAAATAAACTGCTGGAGAACTCTTCCTTCATTACTACAGAACTCCATCGGAAAATCATTTTTCAATTGTGAGAAACGTAAAAAAATGAATAAATGTTGATGGTCTGCGTGTTCCGATCTGGAGCAGGTGACTGATGGCCAGACGAGACACCAAGATGAAGTATTGATTTTTGTACTGCAGAGAAAACACTATTTGATGGAGTCTACAGAGAAAAAAAGAACTTTTTTTCTGGCTTACAGCTGCTTTGGCGTCATGAACAACATCTCATCCGAGGATAAAATACATCAACGTCCGAGCTCATGAATCCAGTTTCTCTCTGCTGCAGCGCAGAGAGGAGTTGAAGAAAATATCCCTGAAATCTGCATCACTACCAGAAAACACATGAAAACAATATATAAACTAAATTAAGCATAAAATCTGTAGACTTCCTTTAACGTCTGATGATTTGACACAAAAATATAAAGTCAGAAAAATGCAGAAAATCCTCAAGATTTTTCTTTTAAATCATAAAAAATGTTTGTTTTTTAAAATAATAGAAATTTACTGTGATTTGGATGAACTCCAAACTAAAATATAATATTTTTATTCCTAAAAAGAACTATTTAGATTTTGGTTCATTTTAAGACATTTCAGCAACAAAAAGCAAAAGAAAAAATAAAAATCCATTAATATTTTAAATTTCAAAAATACATTGATTCATGAATTGATTAGAAAACAAAGAAAATCAAAGAAAAATTGACATATTTGCACATGACAAATTGAATCAAATATTACAATTATAAACAAATAAATAAGATTATGATTTGGAGATTCAGAATCTGTCTTCTTCGTTTTATTTCCATATTGTCTGGTTTGATGAATAAGAAATCTTATTTTCCTCATTTTCTGTAGTTTAAATCTACTTTATTTGCTCCTTATGTTTTTGAAAAGTTCAGGATCTTTTTTTGCTCTAATCCTCTTCTGTCGGTAGAATGACAGTCGATGATTTACTCAAAACTCCAGTAATTGTCTGAGTTTCACTGAATCATCGTAGTTCCTCCAATGACCACTAGGGATTGGCTTCACAACATCCTGATGATTTACATGCTCTAAAAAGTCCAGTTTCACACATTAAAATGTAATCTGGTTTAAAAAAAATCAAAAGTTTGTGGATGTTTTTGGGATATTTATTTATTTTACTAATCCACATTTATTTCACATTTAATTTTCTTCCCTGACTTTCAAATTTAAACCGCTGGAGAGCATCACAGTTTTCACACGTGTGTGTGGAGGAATCGTCATTTTACGTTTAATATTTTCATTTTTTAGGACATCGTAGCAAATCTATACGGATAATTTTATATGAAGTAAAGTCACAAACATTCAGGAGCACGAATCAGAGATTAAAACGTATAAAGTTATGAAATAAGTCATGATTTTGTGGTGAAACTGCCCTCATCTCCCTGATTAAAGGCAAATTACTTTTAGCCAAAAGGATTTACTAAAATACAGTCTTCAGTCAAACGTTACCATGATACTAAAAAAGAAAGTTATTAGCTTTTATCCAAGAAAAATGTCAGCTGATCATAATCAACAAGCATCAGTATATCTGTTCAATCAGACTTACCTGGATTTACCTTCTTTCTGCTGAGCTTCTCGTTTAGATCTTTATATCGAGTCAAAAGGATTTCTGTTAAATAATAAAATCTGCTTCTTTTCGTCATTTCATTGAGAGAAACTGTTTTGACCTTTTTCGTTTGTGTGTGAGCTTCCGATTAGTCTCCCTGTCACACCTGGTTCTGATCATCTCAGGTGTGTTTCGGTTTTTCCTTGATTTCTGATTCGTTAGAACTTTGTCTCTTTTCTTCAGTTTGTTTCTTTTGTTCTTCACTTTCTGAGTTTTGATGCTGTGACAGAATTCTGTGCTTTTTTTAGGGATTTCCCCCCCCCTGATCTTCAGTTAATCCCCATTTTGACCTAATGACACAAAAGCAAAGACTGAATTCCAGTAAACAGCTGAGATCAAACGTCTTCAGTTCTGCTGGAGGAGTTCGCTGCTTCGGAGGGAAAAGTTCCTGTTGATGGAAAGTTCTCCAAACGGATGAAACCCTCGTGACGGTTCTGGTCTGATGAAGTCGATAATATTCACAAACACTAAAAATAAATCACCACGCTGATGAGTTTGATCCTCTTAGAGATAAAACTGAAAACTAGCTATTTGTGATTATTTGAGTTTTCCTTCATTTATGAACAGATCCGTGTGCAGAATCATCAGGAAAACAATCCTTAATGTATAAATTCATAATTTTATCAACAAAATTAGAACTTTTTCTAGTTTAAACCTCATTTCTATACCAAATAAATCTGGTTTTGAACATAATTTTGACAAATTCATAAATATTTAATTAAATTCTGTTGAATTAAAAAACATATTTAAATATATTGGATTTTGAAGATTTTTAAAGTTTGAAATGGGCGTGTTCCTCCACCTATAATATAAAGAAAAACAACGTTGGGAGAGAGGAAGAAGAGGAGTGAAACGGGGGCGTCTCAAGTTTAAAATGATCCTTCAGGTTCCAGAGTTTGTTGTTCTTTTGTTTTTTATCTTAAAGTTTGGTGGTTTGCTGAAGGTCTCCACCTTTACTTTGGTCATGTTGTTTCTGTTTGCCTCAGGACAACTAATGAGCTCAATCTGGCACATTTATGTTCTAGTCTAGCGATTCATATGAATTAATCTGCTGATTTCTTTACTTTTGCTGTGAGAAAAAAAACTCCCTTTGCTGTCACATCAATATTTCAAGATTATGTTTTAGATGGGGGGTCGGGGTCGGATTGAAGGCTAACAGAAAAACGTGCAACAATCACAGCTAACATAAACATTTACGGTTTTACAGAAAGCCACACAAATGTAAAATATTTAATTTCTGTAATCTTCATATAAAACAACACTAAAACATTTTAAAAACTAGATATATAGCACTACCTGCGATAATAGTGTGAATGCTGTTAGCTGGATGTGGCTGCTGAAGATGCTAGTGCTAATAGCTGAAAATGCTTAAATTGATAACTAAAACCGCAAAGCTGATTGTTGAAAATACTGAAGTTGATATCTAAATTGGCTGAAGCCACTAGTTGAAACTGCTGAAGCACATAGCTAGCTGAATTATTAGTGAAATGTTAAATAAGTTAAAACTGAAAAATAAACCAGAATTAGCCAAAACGGCTAGCATGTAGCTAAAATATTAGCGAAATGCAAAATTAGGCAAAAATGGTGAAATGTCGAAGTCAGCAAAAACAGCTATTTGTTAAAGTCCAAATTAGCCCAAAAAATGGAAAATTAGCCTAAATTAGCCAAAACAGTTAGAATGCGGCTAAAATATTAGCTAAATTCTAAATTAGCCAAAAAAAAAAATCTGGTGAAATGTCTAATTTGGCCAAATCAGCTAGCATAAAACTATAACGTTAGCTAAAATCCAAAATAGCCTAAAAAATTTGAGATAAAGTATCAATTAGCAAAAACAGCTAGCATGCAGCTAAAGTATTAGCCAAACTCCAAATTAGCCTAAATAACTAAAAAAGCCTAATTTAGCCAAAACAGCTAGCATAGATCTAAGATATTAGCCAAAACAGCTAGCATGCAGCTAAAGTATTAGCCAAAACAGCTAGCATAGATCTAAGATATTAGCCAAACCCCAAAATAGCCTAGAAATCCTTAGTAACTGGAACAGCAGTTGAAAAAGTCAGCAATAAAAGAGCTGAATATTTTAATAGTTGAAAGAGCTGAAGAGCTATTGAAGTCTAAAAAACGTACAGAAAAAATAATAATGTATAAAAACTGAATCACTAAAGTGAATGAAAGAAGAAATAGTCTTTACTCTCCCGTCAGACGGCAGAAGGGTGGAATAAAAAGTCACGTTCTTTGTGTGTTTTGATCGGCCAGATTGAAGAAAAAAAATGCGTCTCTGATGGAGTGTGGGGGCCAGGCCAAATGTGGAGGCGGGCCGGGTCCGGCCCGCGGGCCGTAGTCTGCCCCTCACACCCCGAAGGTAACGTTAGAAGTGCAAGAAACTGCACTTCATCTGCACTTGATTCACAGACTCCAAAATGCAATTTAAATGAATAAATGTCAGTAAAATAACACGATATCTTGTTAAAACGCCGATTTTTCATCAGAGGTGAAAATGAGGCGATAATTGTTGCAAAAGAAATCAGAAAATATGAGGTGATTGAATATAAAACTGTTTACAATAAAACACACAAAAAGGAAAAATGTCAGCAATGACGGAAACGTGCCACATATCTCCAAACGTTAGCGCTTTTTTTCCTTGAGTTTTTTTAATTGAAACCAGATTCACCGAGAACAAACATGCAGTTTCAATGTACAAGCCAGAACCACATTTACGTGAAACCCATTCACCACAAACACACAGCTGCTCTCAGGTCCGGCACGCGCACACTCGTATTTACAGATCACAGTGAGGGGGTGGGGTCAGAACCAAGGGGGCGGGGCTTCCGGGAATGGCAGCAGTTTGTAGAAAGGCCCCCCCCAGCATTTAAATCACACAGGGAGGCCAATAAAAAATGTGAAATGTTCAGTGAAGATTTTTTTTTGCCAAACTCTTCTTGTCTGTGCTACATTGACCATTTTAGAAACCGGTTTGCGGTATTGCTCGGAGGACATAGAAACGGCTTTAAATCAGACGAAAAGAAAAGAAAAATATACCTTCCCTTTCAATAAATAAATAAATACTTTCAAATATTGTACAAAATTTGAAGGTTACCCTTTTTTCCCAACATTTAATGGAAGTTCTGTCTACAAATATGAGTTCATAAATATATTATTTTTAGCAACACTCGAGTTTAGGTGGATTTATTTGGAATAGTTCATATTTTTAAGCAAAAAAACGGATTATAAACGGTAGGAAAAATCTCTGCAGAAACTCTATTAATACTGCTCATATCACAATTGTTACGACACAATAAAATACTGCGAGTTATCAAAACTGTACAAGTCCCTCTAAAACACGTCTGGAGAAGAGAGGAGAGCTCGTCAGTTTAGCAGCAGCCGGTCCGAAGACGGTAAAGCCCCGCCTCTCTCCAGGCTGATTGTTGCCCCTCCCCCGCTCCGCCTTGGAGGCGTGGTTTGCTGCACCATCCGCTGGCCACGCCTCCCTGAAGCTTTGGAAGGCTGATGGCTACCAGGAGTCTCGCTCGCTGAAGACTCGTCGTCTGGGAAGGAAGAAGACTCGGCCCCGCCCCCTCGCCGGGTTTCTGTGGCGCCAAACGCGTCCAGTTTATAGTAAAAAACAGAAATCGTCATTTTCAATGTTTCCTCCTCTAGCTAAACTACGTGACGTTACGGTGGTGAGCTGAGGGGGCGCTTGGCTGGATGGGGGCGGAGCCACCCGGGGGGGAGTGGACGTGGGCGGGCGCAGGTCAGCGGTGGCGGTAGTGTCTCATGAGGGGGACGATGCAGGAAGGGGGGCCGGACATCTTCAGGAAGGGGTGCTGCAGGAGCTCCTGGGCCGTGGCTCTCTGGGATGGCTCCCGGACCAGCATCATGTCCAGGAAGGAGCGCAGCACCGACGACACCTGGGGGGAGCAGGAGGTCTTAGAGCCCCGGGGGGGCAAATTCATCTCCGTGTTCCCTCAGACTGATGACACGTCCTGGATGAAACTATTTCACCCTCACTACAGATTTAAAACCACATTTTTACAAGTTATTTTCTTTGCTCTGCAGCTTTCTGAACTACGACGGAGGATTAGGGCCGCCAAAAACATGAATATTACGAGATTTAAAATGGTACATTTATGAGCAAAAAAATGTAAATTTATTACTTTTAAACAAGTAAATTTATGAGAAAAAAATGTAAATTTATTACTTTTAAACAAGTAAATTTATGAGCAAAAAAATGTAAATTTACAAATGTTTCTTTTCCTAAATATACAACTTCTTTTCCTTTCATTTCTGACTTTTAAAGTGATAAATTTGAGACTTAAAAACCTGTAAATTACCAAGAAAAAAGTTGTAAAGTTACGGCTTTTTTTAAATTAATTTATGGCTTTTAAATTGATACATTTATGACTTAAAAAACCCTAAATTACCAAGAAAAAAGTTGTAAAGTTACGACTTTTTTTCGTTAAGTTATGGCTTATAAAGTGATACATTTATGACTTAAAACCCCCTAAATTACCAAGAAAAAATCCTAAATTTACGATTTTTTTTCCTGATATATTTCCAACTTTTAAAAAAGTAAACTTACAAGAAAAAAGTCGTAAATTAATTTACTTTTTTCCTAGAAAATATATGACTTTTCTCTGAAATTAATGACTTTTTCCTTGTAAATTTAAAACTTGTAAACATTTGAATTAACAAGAAAAAAATGTGTAAATTGATAACTTTTTTCTTGTACATTTACAACTTACTTAAAGTTGTTTAGTAAACAGAAAATGTGCATTTTTGTACCTTAAAGAGTTTTTTTCTTTCAAAATAAGAGTCTTTTACAAACAGAACTCCTTAAAATGCCTCAAAATCTTCTCTAAACAAACAAAAAAATCTGCTAGTGAGGTAAGAAAAATGGTTTTATTAAAAATTCTTAATTTAGGAAAATTCATTTTTGTCACTAAGATGAAACTTGATAAGATTATTTTTCTTGCAAGAGACAAAATACGATTTTTTCCTTTCTTAAAATCCAGTAAAATATGACAAATTTCAAACAAAAACGACCCAAATCTGAGAGTGAAAATCAGAATTGGTCTTTTCTCTCACCTTGTGTGACTCTTTTAGCCGGGGGGGCAGGTTGTCTCGTATCCTCCTCATGGCCTGCAGGGGGGGCTCATTGAAGTAGGGGGGCTCCCCGTCCACCATCTCGATCACCATGATGCCCAGAGACCAGATGTCCACCTGAACCCACAAAGAGACAAATCAAACTCTCTGGAACGGAGCGTGACCCCCCCACACCTCCTCCAGCATCAGCCCCCACCTCCGTGCCATACGGCAGTCTGGAAATGACCTCGGGCGCCATCCAGTAGGGCGTGCCCACCAGAGACTTCCTCTTGGGCACTTCTTTGGAAACTTGGGCGCAGAAGCCGAAGTCGGAGAGCTTGATCTGCAGACAGACGGCGCTTTTATGTTTCAATCAATCACCTCTTATCAGCTCGTTAAGAGACATTTAATTAGCGGGACGCCGCCAGGCGCTGATAAGGGTCTGGTGGCGACTCTCTTACCCGGCCGTCGCTGGTCAGCAGAATGGAGTCGCTCTTGATGTCGCGGTGGATGACGCCCTGCGTGTGCAGGTAGGACAGCGCCCTCAGCACCGACAGGCACACGGTGGCGATCTGCTCCTCGTTCATCCTGACACAGAAGGATCAAACGGATCACATGAAACTCTGTCGTGGTTTACTTGGTAGAGACTGAGAAACTCCTTAAATAGATGGAAAAGAGCAACACTGGCGAGAAGTCTATTCAACGTATTCGACTTTTATTTTGAAAGGGTCGTCTAGCTTGTAGCGGTTGGAGCTGTGATGAGCGCAGCAGCCAGGAGGGTCCCATATGGCGAGAGGAGACGAGTTAGTTCGACTGACTGACTCCACACAGCTCCACTGAGCATTTGCATGCAGACCCAGCTGGCCAACAGAACCGCCGCTTTCTGAACATGCAGACGTAAAAAAACTAGAGCAGCACATACGATGGGGTTTGTCTGCACAAAAATCCGACATGCAAAAAATGCACAAAGCTTCTTTTCTGTGCATGAGGTCAGAACGAGAGCTTTAAACCTCAACTAACAGTAGTTGGTAGCATCTTATTTTCTTTTACTCGTATAATTGAGTTCTTATCTCTTATCTTTATGCGGTTGTTTTTTTAAAATATGATCTATAATTTGCTCAATTTAAATTTTCTTTTTATCTCTGTTTTTATTGTGAAGCACGTAGGCGCCCTGATGTTGGAGTAAAGTGTTATAGAAGTATTCTGACGATCCATAAAGTTTAACTAAAATTAAAGCCACGCCCCCTCTTGGCCCCTCCCCACTGGCTGTACACGCCCCTAACTCTCACTCTCTGCCCCTGCCCCCAGGTTAGAAGAATTCACAACTCAAAAACGTTTTTTTTTTTTTAAATGGCGGCTTTTCTGCTGGTTTTATCTCCATAGCAACCACTTTATTTTTTGCTCACTTGGATGAGACGAAAAGATCTACGTAGATTTTAGAAGAATCGGCAAAAGTAATTTCTGGGATTTCCTTAGCAACTGAGGTTTTTTATTATTAACCACGCCCACATTCCTATGTTCATATCATATGTTGTTTTGTTCAGGTTGAGCCAACGATTCTTGTATCAGATTTTCACAGCATTTCGGCAAAAAATGTGTGCGCAACAGGAGAAACCACGTTAGTAAACTCGCTGCGCTCAAAATCTACCATTTCTAAATGCAACATTTTTTCCCAAGTAGCTTCTCAAAATGCTCAGTGAGTTAGGAGGCGATAAATCAAAATCCCGAGCAGGAGTTTAAATCAGTATTAAAATGGCTTTTAGCCTGAAGCTAGACGTCAACAAAACGTCCTGGTTGGTTATAAACTTAACGAGGTGGAATGTGAGGGTCATTTATGAGGATTTTATTTATATTTTACAATATAAAATTGACTAATTGAACATTTGACCTGAAAGTGTGACCATCCCATAATAATTTCAAAACTTCCTTTGGAAGTCTTGTGGTTTCTGAAGTGGATTTTGAAATACATTTCTGAGCTCTATGAGACATTTCAGTTTTGATGGTTTCTCTCGCTGTGATGTCATCGTTTCTTGGGGGAAGGGGGTGTGGTTTACTGAGTCTGAAATGAATTTTAAGGTGAAAATTCTGCTCAGAGAAAGAAGGAAAAGTTAATCTTAAAGATGTTTTTAAAAAATAAAGATAAAAAAATACAACTGAGTGAACAAATCATCACCCTACCACCGCCGTGCTTCACAGTTTATACAAGCGTTTATATTAAACTAAATGAAAAACAAATTAAAGTTTTATATTTGTCGATAATTGTCATTGCAGACTGAAGGACCGTCGATTGTTCTAATTTCTCAGACTGCTGAGCTGCAGTAATTGATTCTTTAACATAATTGATCATTTTTCTGAAATGTGAACATCTGGTTATTGTAGCACGTATGCTAATTACCTGAAGAAGTGCATTCACTCACATACATATAAGGTTTTGACATATTTGTATTTATTTTTCACATTTTTACACCTAAGAGAAGGTCACACAAACAGAAAAGTTTCAGAAAACGGATTAAAAAAACTCCTCATCTCATCATTGAATCGTTTATCTCTGAGCACAAAGACGCACAATCGCACCAATCTAAACAAGCGTTCTAAAAACAGCCTGAATGGCAGCTCATTAACCAACTTTTAAAGTATAATTAAAATCTGACTGGAATAGTTCAGGACACGCCCCCTCCTGCCACCGTCTCTCACAGCGATTACAACAGAAACAGCTTTAGAAAAGTTTCGCTGAGTCTGAAAGTTCCCCTGAACTACATGACAATCCCCCCCACCAGCGTTTGGGGGGACCATTCCTGAGGTCTGTCACACAAACATCTGCTGCTCAAAGTCCTTCACGCCGGCGCCGGCGCTCAGCCTCACCAAAGCGTGTTATTAGCAGCCGACACCGTGCAGCGCTAGCGCTGACACTCCACACAAATGACTGTAATTATACGGCAAGAGCAGCGTAAGCTTAACACAATGAGGAGGCCGCTGGGGGAACAACTTAACAACAGGGACACAATTTAGAAAAGTTTGGGTGCAGAGACGGATTTCAGGGGTGATGCAGACGCATGGATCTGATGCACTGAGCTGCAGTATTACTGTCTTAAAATATATAAAGACGTTTTCTTTTTTAGGTACAGATCAGGGGTCCCCAAACTTTATCTTGTGAGGGAAACATCCCCGTTTTCTTCTCTGATGTGTCGGTTTGTAGGATAACAAAAAACGTGCAGCAATCACAGCCTAAACATAAAGATTTATGGTTTTCCACACATAGACAAATTTTAAGCAATTCATTTCTGTAACCTTCATAGAAAAAAATAATACCAAAACATTTTAAAAAGTAGATATATAGCATCACCTGTGATGATGCGATAGTGTGAATGCTGAAGCTGAATTTGACCGCTGAAGATGCTGAAACTGATAGCTGAAAACACTGAAGCTAATAGCTGAAAACACTGAAGCTGATAGCTGAAAACGCTGAAGCTGATAGCTGAAAACGCTGAAGCTGATAGCTGAAAACGCTGAAGCTGATAGCTGAAAACACTGAAACTGATTGCTGAAAACACTGAAGCTGATAGCTGAAAACACTAAAGCTGATAGCTGAAAACGCTGAAGCTGATAGCTAAAAACGCTGAAGCTAACAGCTGAAAACATTGAAACTGATAGCTGAAAACGCTGAAGCTAACAGCTGAAAACGCTGAAGCTAACAGCTGAAAACGCTGAAGCTAACAGCTGAAAACACTGAAGCTGATAGCTGAAAACACTGAAGCTAACAGCTGAAAACACAGAAGCTAACAGCTGAAAACGCTGAAACTGATAGCTGAAAACGCTGAAGCTGATAATTGAAAACACTGAAGCTGATAACTGAAAACACTGAAGCTGATAGCTGAAAACGCTGAAACTGATAGCTGAAAACGCTGAAGCTGATAACTGAAAACACTGAAGCTGATAACTGAAAACACTGAAGCTGATAGCTGAAAACGCTGAATCTGAAAGCTGAAGACACTGAAGCTGAAAGCTTGCTAAAATATTAGCGAAATGCCAAATTAATATTTTTTTTAAAAACTGTTAAATATCGGTTGTGTTCTTCTGTTTAGATGAATCCAGACACAACGACATGCTACAATCTGTGCTCTTGAATTAATCAACAGTAACACAACATATCCACTTCCACAAAACTCTGGTAGATACGTCACATGACCAACATCCGTGTGTACTTCAGGGTCCAGCAGGAAGGAAAACGTAATATTCTGTCTGAATATTGAAGTATTCATAATTCTTTTTCAGTATCTCTAGATGTTAAGACATAAATGAAGATTTTCACACTTTTCTCTCTAGTTTAAGTCCAGTTTTATAGAATGAAAACAAAGATCTGATTGTGATCAAAGATTTATGGGAATTTGGTTAATTCTGTACAGGAGACGTGAACGGAGGAGACTGATTAACAACAATCTACAGCCAATCAGGACGCAGAAAACTGTAAAATAAAAATGGATCTAAAGTTGCACAAAGTGAAAACAGCGAGAACGTGAATTCACGATACAGCACGGTAACAAATGTCATTAATCATTTTATGTGTTGTAAAATCGAACATATACAACTGAAATCAAACTGAGGGAGTGGCCTAATTGAATCTTCAACTTTGGGTCAAATGAACCTGAATCTTTAACAGTCATGTTTTGAAAACTGAATAAAAGAGGCGGTCCTTTCCCGGAGAGCTCAGAGCCGGTCCGCACGCTGAACGCCGTCTGTCTCTGAGCTCTCCTGAAGCTGGATTCTCGAGTCTCGTCTCGTTTATTAAACCTGTTCAGAGTGACCTCTGACAGCCACAAACATTTAAAGAAAAAATAAGGTCAATTTTTGTTTACCTGGTGTGAGTCACAATGTCTGTGAGAGCCCCTCCCTCCAGGAACTCCATGACCACCCACAGCTCGTCCCCCACCAGGTAACTGTTGTACATGTCCACCACGTTTTCATGATGGTAGTCCCTCATGATCACAACCTAGAGCAGAGACGGGAACATTAGATTGATGATGATGATGATGATGATGATGATGATGATGATGATGATGATGATGATGATGATGATGATGATGATGATGATGATGAGCTATAGCGCCACAACAGAAATATGGATGTATCTGCTATAAATCAATGTCGTGTTTCTGAATGAATTATCGAGTGAGTTGGTTTGTGTTTATTCACGTAATTATGTTTTAACTGAAACGTTTAGATTTTTTTGACAACATTTGTAGAAATTTGATAGTTTTGTGCGTAGTTGTGATGGAAAAGCAGCTATTGAGTCATTAAAAAAATGAATAGATGAGTTATTTTCACCATAAAGTTTTGAAAATTAGCACAAGTGTTTTTGAGATTTCATGGAGGCAGACATTTTGAAATGAGCAGGAAAAGCCCTTCTACTGCCCCTAGTGGGTGGATGATGAACTACAGGGCAGAAAATGATTTGATCTGTTTTCAATTATGATTATGCTGTTAAGCCAACATATAAATTGTTTTCTAGTAAGAAGTTTTGCTAGTACTTCGTTAGAACTTCACCTATGAGTTGTAGGCGGGATTGTTGGCAACCCCGCCCCCCTTTTTTTGTCATACTGATTTGAAAAAAGAATTATTCAAAAAGGCAACTTCAAGTTCAGTTCTCCTAATAAATAAAGTTATAATGCTAATAAGATCAATCTAATATGCTGCAAATGATCATATAGAGTCAAGGAAAATTAGAAATCATACTAAGAAAATTCCGAATTAAACCCATAGTTGGTCTCATGTGTTTCTTTATGAACTTAAATTTCCTTTTGTCTCTTCCAAACATGTTCTGGAGGCTTAAGCATAAAAGGATTACGCTGGGATATTAATAGGATTACATAAAGCAAATTGACTCCCAGCTGAACACCCACTGCTGCGCTAACGGCTCACATGCGCCTCCGTTCCCGTATCTCCACATCTGCTGGGCTAAGACTCGCACAGAACCGAGTCAGCACGCGAGTGGACTCCTCGCCGATCCGTTTCCCGCCTGTCAGGACTTCAAACGCTGGTTGACTGCAAACATGGTTGTGTTGTTTCCAAATGCAAATGACTTGCGCCTCATTTTCTGAGCTCTCACTGCTGCATTTGTTGCCTTTGGGTTTCAATTTGATCACTTGTTAAATTTAGTACATGAATGCAATTACAGATCCAGAAATGTGTTAGTGGTTTAATGCTTCTGAACATGTGTCAGGAGATGAATTATTCCTCACGAGGTTTGTGGAGCAGCGATCTCACAAAAACACGAACCGGTTTGATTACCTGACCCACAGAGAGGCTGCACAGAAGTGGACTCACCTCGTTGAAGAGCAGCTCCCTCCTCTGCTGCTTCCTCAGGTCCATCTTCTTCACCGCCACCTGCTTGCCGCTGTGCTTCTCGCTGGCGATGCACACGATGCCCGTGGAGCCCTCGCCGATCTTGATGAAGTTGTCCAGGTATTCCCGCGGGTCACCTGATCCCAAACGGAGCGTGAGAGGGCAGCACTTGGATACAGGACCTGGCGCTGCTCTGGTTTCTCACCTGGGTTGACCACCAGCTGGAGGGCGGCTCTGAACTGCTCGTGGGAGACTCTGGAGGGTTGGGTGTCTGAACTGGAGCCCCACGAGGGCGGGGGATACGCCCCCGGGAGGATGTAGGGGGACGACGGCTGGGAGTAGGCGCCCTGTGAACACGAGGTTCAAACCCATGAGGGGAAAACCAAAACTGTTACTGAAATAAAATCAGTGTGTGACGTACCTGAGGGGTGTACGGTGGGCTGGGCTGGGAGGGGGGGTGGTGGTAGGGGGAGGGTTTGTAATGATGAAAGACGGGGGGGTAGGGCAGGTGTACCGGGGGATAGCCGGGCGGTTTGGCGTGGCTCTGAGGTAGCTTAAGAGGCCCTCGAGGGCCGGCGTCCCCGCCTGCACAGACCGGGGGAACGTCGCTGCGAGGCGGTCGCTCATAGTCGCCCTGAAAGGAGAAGAAAAACAACTCAAACTCCAGGTCCATGGACCAGTGGTAGAGTGTCTGCCCTGGGACTGGAGACAACCAGTATCTCCTTGTTTGAAACTCAGCGTTTATTGGATTGGGGGCGTTTACCCCAAAATGGTTACCAAGCTGTATCTACTAGTGGTGCAGGAAAATACGGATTCAATTAAATATTGAAGTTCTTCATTTGGTGATTTAAAATGCTGTGAAGACGATAATTACTAATGAGCAAATGTTGTCCAGTGTTGAACTTTTGTTTTTCAAAAAACAAGATCTCGCGAGAATCATTTCATGTTAGATGTTCACTCAATATTAGCCTCACTGTTATCGTTTACAACTTAGCTTATGATGGGGACTGAAACTCTGACAGTCTTTTTTCTAAGTCATACTCTTTAAAAAGTAGTAAAATATCATCTCTGGTGCTGTCTTTGGATACATCATGATATTTATTGTATTATGACACGTATATCAAAATGTATATTGCATCACCACAAATGTATTATGATATATATTGTGTCATGGTACATGTATTGTGATTTCATGTATCGTGACATTTATTGTATTGTGACATGTGTATCGCGATATATATTATATCATGACACGCGTATCAAAATACATACTGTATTGTGACTCGTGTATCCTGATAAATATTGTATCGTGACATGCATATCAAAATATATATTGTGTTGCGAGACGTGTACTGTGAAATATATTGTGTTATGACACGTATTGTGATTTCATGTATCATGACATTTATTGTATTGTGACATGTGTATCGCGATATATATTATATCATGACACACATACCAAAATACATACTGTATCGTGACACATGTATCATGACATATATTGTATCGTGACATCTGTATTGTGATACGTATCGTATCGCCAGACTCCCGCCAATACACAGCCCTAATATCAACAGCTCACCAATCCCCCAGGGGATGGGTCAAATGCAAGAAAAACAAAACTTTAAACCTGGATTTAAAATAACTTTAAGGTGGTTTCATAATAAATGATTACATTATGTCTAGCTGAAAAAAACTATTCTATCTTTGATCGCCTTTTTCTGATACTTAGGATGTCAAGTGGTTTGGAAATCCGTCCAAACCTGAATCAACTTGGATCCAACTGAGAACCTGTCTTGAGTCTGGGGAGAACCTCCTCCCTGACGTCCTGCTGACTCTCACTCATCTTCAAACCACTAGTGCCCACTAAAGGTCGTGGCTCCATAAGGACGAGGTCATTGGCCAACAGGCGAGACTGAACTGAAGACCGACACAAATGAGCTCTAAATGGGAGTGAAATGCTGAAAATGTTACTGCATCGTTTGGCTCGATTTGCTCTCAAACTTGA
>NC_050535.1:1352538-1359769 GCF_002922805.2 Oryzias melastigma | reverse complement strand
CTCTCCAGCAGCTTTGGGGTTCCTCCTGATGAGTTCTGAAGGGTGTTATTGTCAGAACGCAGCAGCTTGATCAAACTCTGGCTGTGACGGAACAACAGCCTTGGACAGGTTTCAGGGACGGCCGTCATACTTCATCCTCAGAGCCCTGAACGCTCTCCGGACGCCTCATCCATCACCACAAGTTCTGAGGAGGACGGGTTCACAGTCTGCTTTCAAGGATAAACTTTACCTCCTCAGAAGGAGCACCAGGATTTCATTAGTAATAAATCCAGACGGAGCGCATAAATAAAGTAAAATCAAATCAAATCTCCCCGCCTGGTTTCCTTCAGAGACAGAGCTGGAGGAGGAGGAGGAGCCTGATGTGCTGGGATGAGGTGTAATTACATGATGTGGACTCCTTTAATCAATCACTCCGAGGCAGGTGGATGTGAGGGGAGGGGTGCTGGGAACCCACCCCCTAACCTCCCTCCCGCCGCCGCCGCCGCTGGCCGACGCGGCGCGCTGGCTGTCAGCCAGGGGTCTCCTGATCCATGTTGGTTAAACGCGCATTAATCTGAGTTTGGCAGGGTAATCAACAACCTAACTCAACTGTGAAATTGAATTCCGGGATGGAACATCGTCGGCCGCTTTTATGCTAAGGCTGCAGAAAGGGAAAGTGCCGCAACATCAATTTGTCACTGAGAGCTGCGACACCGAGCTCGCCACAGAGGCGGCGAGGAAGCGAGAAGGGGGGGTGTGTCTTTTGTGTGCGGGAAGTGACACCCCCCACCGACTCCCAACAACAGCCGGGGAGTCACTCCCAAGAGGGGGGGCGGTCGGGAGCATCATCAAACGCAGGTTGTGCATTACACGGCGTCCCCGTGATAAACAAAACGCTCCAGCATCATTTTTCTGCTATTCTTGCACTATTGCCTTTTTGTATGTACTCAAGCATGCAGGTTAAATGGCTTTTCATGGAGGCACCCTGGGATCCACATCAGCAAACCCCGTTTGGCTCCCAGAGGCCGGAGAGCGCCGAGCGCGATGATGACGGCGCCGTGTAATGGGCTTAATGAGGCTCTGAAGGAAGATGTAAAAATCACACACGACGACTTCTTAAGAGTGACCGCGCCGCCGCCGCTCCCATCGACCACCCCGGAGCAGAAAATACACTTCAGGTAAAAACATCAGTGTGGTAAAACACAGAGAGGAACACCGAGAACGAAGCGTTCAATGACACGACGATATCACGACGTTTGAGCTCCAACAACACAGCAGCTCCATGGAGACGAACGTCTGACCAAACATTTATGATTCAAAAGTTAAAATTATCTCCGATAAAATGCCAAAAAATGAATTTTAATCATCAATATTTATTCAAGAAAAATAATCTTATTAAGAAAGTTTCAACATCCAAACCTGTCCTAGTAGTTAGAATATTTTACTAAAATAAAAATAAAACAGTTTTTGGCAGATTTTTGGCTTAATTAAACATCAAAACCACTGAAAATGATTTTTTCTAATAAAGGAGAAGATGTAAAAAAATAATTTAGGATTAAAAGTGAGTCTTTGTTGATTCAAATTGTTATAAAAAAACAGAAAAGGGTTTATAAAATGGGCGGGGCCAAAGTCTCCCTTCTCCGCTACAATCCTTGAACACAAAGAGATCCATGAACGTCTTTGTTTTCCTCGTCTGTACGGGTGGATAGCTCTGATATTGGTCGCCGTTAGCTTATGCTAATGTTAGCTTGTGGTAGTAGGAGTCTGTAAGCTAGCGCGAGAGAGTGGAATTCTGGGAAATTAGCCGAGGATAACTTCTGCGCCAACAGTTACAACTCAAAGGCTAATTCCTAAACCCCGCGCCTCACTGCCGCTGCGTACGTTTGGTACGTTTTCCATCTATTCAATTTTGGGCTTTCATGATTCATACGTGATCGACGAAATTCACAGTGTTTCTTGCGTTTTGTCAACAGACGTCTGGTTTTGACGGACTGGTCTTTACGTGAATTTGGTTTTGAGCTTTTTAGAATTTTTAGCCAGTTGCGAATTTCGCAGTTTATGCGTATTTTATGCAGCTTTTACACAATTATTATGCAAACCTCACACAACTGAGTGTGATTTTTGCAAGACAGGTAGGCTAGTTTGTGGTTTCCATGACCGTTCCAAGTATGTCTAATGGATTTTCAGGCACGTACCCCCGATGTATAACTTTGACATCGCGAATACAGCGCCGAAATCAGGTTAAAATGACGTAATTGATGCGAGAATCACTCAGTTGCACATAAACAGAGCAGTCATCACACACACTTCACGTCTGCTTCAGTAAAACAAAGTATCGTGAGGGTTCTGTCCGTGGTGCTGAAGCGGTTTCTGCCCAGGAATCTGAATGTCAAAGTGAAGAAATTCAATGACGTGTTCCTTACGTGGTTTATTCGTACTTCTTCTGTGGTTTGAACGCACTGAAGTTTTTCTGTTCCATCAGAATTGAAATTTTTTAAACCTCTGAATTTTCTTTCTGATTTTTTTTTTAAACGGCTGATTTTCAAACAGCAACATTTGATGTGCCGAAACATTATTGTCTAATAACGTGGTTCATCTGAGATACATCTGGAAATAATTTCATGTAAAAAGACCAAAACATTTCTCTTTTTTCATGTATATTCACGTATGACCAGTTTTCATCCTACATAGTGGCTGTGTGACAAGACGTTTATGAACTCCTGCCGCTCTGCAGTAAGTATGTCTTAAAAATAACTTCATTTTGGCTAAAAACGGCGTAATTATAATTCAAAGAACACTGGAATTTATTTTGTAATAGAAAAAATGTTGTCTAAGTGAGACTCTAAAGAATCTATTTTAAATTGTAAGAATTTTTAACATAAAGAATGTTATTTTAAGGGTTTTTAAACATTAACTTCATTAATTCTCATTAAATTGGAGACAAAAATGTAGATTTATGTTTTTATTTTAAGTTTTAGATTTTATGAAATTTATTAAGATGGACCAACTTGTTCTAAAATTCTCATTTTGTTATTAAATTACACTAATTTGTGTCATTAAAAAAAAAACTACAATTACTTTTGTGAAAAGTGAAAAAATACAGACATTTTGCCTAAAACTAGCAAAAAATACGTATTAATAGACTGTATGTTATTACATTTGAGTAATTCTACCTTAAAGGTCATTTTTGGGCAAATTATAAATGTTTTAGGCTCTTTTTTTGGGTAAAGTTGGACATTTTTGCCTCTTTTTTGTTATACTTTCATTTTTTTCATTTATTATTCCAAATCAAAATGACTTTTTATTAATATTTTAAAGAAAAAAAGGTTGTTTTTTTGTTTGGATCTCCAGCAGATTTCTACTTTTCTTTGTCTTTCCTGTGAAGACCTCTCACTCCTTCTTTCATTCCTTTTTTCTAAGTATCTCAGAGTCTTCTGCCGTTTAAAGTTTTCTAATTAACGTCGCGGCCGAGTCGTCATTGATCGGCGCAGAGACAGTAGCTGCTGCAGACGGGCGATTCTTCTCCGGGCGGCGCCCGCTTCCATTAGGGAGGAGGAGATTAAAAGTGACACCATCTATCTTACAGGAAGAGGAGGAAATGTGTCCTGGAAGAGAAGCTGCAGGAGCAGGAGAGGCAGTTTTACCGTCAGGATTCGGCTACAGGTTTCTTACCTTGGCGGCGGCCTGAGCGTTAGCCAGACTCTCAGAGAGGCGGGGGTAGGTGTAGGAGCTGTACGAGTGAGCCTGGGGGGGGTTCTTGAAGGCCCCCCCAGCGGCGTAGGGCACCATTTGCTCCTGCAGGCCGGAGCCGGAGCGCGACCTCTGCCGGATGGCCGGCGTGGGGCTGGTCTGGGTCACGTAGGAGCTCTTGGGCCGCTTGTCGTACTCGTCCCGCAGGCCGCCGTAGCTCCACTCGCTGTCGGGGTAGTTGATCTGCTCGCTGTGGAGGGAGGCGCGGGACGGCGTGCCCACCGACGTGTCGCGGTAGTCCTGGCTGGACGAGCCGCCCACCGAGGCGCGGTAGTAGCCGCTGGAGCCCACGCCACTCCCCACCGTGGACGCCACCTCGTCGGCCGAGCGGCCTTTGCTCTCCAGGTAGGTGTGGTAGTCCGGCGGCAGCTTGCCGTAGTCCGACTTCTGCGGCATGGCGTCCGGGTAGAAGGGGCTGCGGATGAGGTGCGAGTGGCCATTCTGCTTGGTGAAGCGGTAGTGGCGCCCCACGGCCCAGTCACCGTCCACGGAGAAGCCGGGCTTCCCGGGATCCAGCGAGAAGTCCCGGCTGGCCGTGTCCAGGTCACAGGAGTAGCGGGAGTAGTAGTGGTTGAATCCATTCTCCTCGGGGGCGGGGGCGTGGCCCCCTCCCAGGGGCTTGGCGCCGATCCCGGCCTGATGGAGGCCGGGCGGACTCTCCTTCCGCAGGGAGTTGGAGCGCGTCACCGAGATGTTGTCGAACTCCTCCAGGAGGCCGTTGATGGAGGCGTCCTTGGGCGGCCGGTTGCCCCGGACGATGGTCTGCGGGGGGAGCAGACGGCGTTATTACATCACCAAAATGACCACAGTAATCCCTCCCCCCACTTCCTGCCCTCACAGCAGATTAGCTTCCCTTTCAGGATGTTAGCTTTCATCCTGACTGCTCCAACACGCCGGCGAGGAGGCGGCGTACTCGTGAGGGGCGCCACTGATCCCCTCCCACCTTTATAAGCTCTTTACTGTGTCGTGAGTCATGGGGGAGGGGGGGGGGTACATTCCTGCACCAAGTTCCCAAATACTGAGAGGAAAATGACCACAAACGATGCACAAAACGTTGAACACTTCAGCTTGTCGTCACGTCAAAAATGTGCTTCTCTTCCCAACGAACGACTTCTGTTCTCGTCTTCGTTTGCTGCGTAAATCATCTTCCTCCCAAGAGTCACATCAGCGAGTTCGTCTCCTCACCGCCGTCACTCGGCCGTCACCCGGCCGCTTCGTCTGTCCCGTGTGACAGGAAGTGGCGGTAAACTGCAGCAGGGATGCTGTCGCTGCAGACCGCATCACTTCTGCTCCATCACAGCACAGACTGAAGCCGGAGCACAAAGATCTCACCTCTGAGTACTGGCAAAAACGAACCAGAAATACACCGAAGACCAAACTTCACAATAAACAAATATATTTAAATATAAAATTGTTTGTTTTTTCATGCACTTTTATTCTTATGGATGTTTTTTATCCTCTGTTCTTCTGGTTCACAAAAAAACATAAAATCTTTCATGTTTCTACTTTAATTATCTGATTTTAAAGAAATCTGACGAGACAAGGAAAAACATTTTGTAGTTTTACTTCAAAGAAAGGAAAGGAAATGGAAGAAAACAGGAAACAAATAGAAAAGAAATGAAAAGAAAAAGGTAAAAGGAAATATTTAATGTGTCATTAGTTTTGCTTTAAAATGATTATAGCTGTGAAATAGTTGGACTGTTTTAATGCTAAAAAAACATATTTGTAGGAGAATGTGTATAAATGTTCTTAGTTTAAAGATAAAAAACTCTTAAGAAAAAACTCTACATAAAATTTTACAATTTTATGCACCTCAATAATAGAAGTTAAAGCTCATTTATTTCATTATTTCACAAACTCTCACAAAGATTATTTCTTCTATTTCCACTGGCAGTTTTTTGAACTTATAAGAAGTTAAAACATTTTATAATTTCTTCACTTGTTCAGGTTTTGAACTGGATCAAATCTGACAAACGTCTGGATTTAATTCTTCAACATTTTCTATTGATGTGAGGAGAAATGACGGGTTTGTTTAAATCTATCAATCATTAAAGTGCTGCTGATCAATGAGTCTCCTGATGATCAATTATCCTGTAAAACCATCTGATCTCTGGGTAATCCTGATCTAATCCAGCCTGGAAACAGGATCTGAAGGTTCGGCTGTGACCTGAACCCGTTCATGTGATCAGCTCGATGGAACGGCAGATCCAGGATCCAGGATCCAGGATCAGGAATCCAGGATCCAGGATCCAGGATCCAGGATCCAGATCGGATCAAACCCCGAGGTGACGGTGGGGGGGGGACGAGGTTAATGAAGTGTCGAGTCGCCGTCAAACCGTCAGGCGGGAAATCTTCCTTTCATGTGACTTACAGCCTGAGATTACCTTCAACGCCGTTCTTCCCGCTCCGCTCGCCCCCCCTCCCCCTCTTTTACAGCGCCGAAGGCCTCGTGGACGGGTCGCCATCGGGGGCCGCCATGACAGCGGCCATATTTCACCGGAGAGCGCCGCTGGCCTGTCCTGTAGTGATAAGCTGTAATAGATCTACTCCTCCACTCACTGATGCTCCAGGAGGAGGAGGAGGAGGAGAAGAAGAGGAGAGGAAGAGAGGAGGAGAGGAGGAGGAGGAAGAGGAAGAAGAGGAGGAGAGGAAAGGAGGAGGAGAGTAGGAGGAAGAGGAGAGGAAGAGGAGAAGAGGAGGAGAGGAAGAGGAGGAGGAGGAGGAAGAGGAAGAGAGGAAGAGGAGGAGAGGAAGAGGAGGAAGAGGAGGAGAGGAAGAGAGGAAGAGGAGGAGGAGGAGGAAGAGGAAGAGAGGAAGAGGAGGAGAGGAAGAGGAGAGGAGGAGGAAAAGAGGGAGTAAGGAAAGAGGAAAGAAAACGAGGAAAAGACAGGAAAGTAAAACAGCAAAGAAAGGGAGAAGAAAAGATGAAAAGAAAGAACAGGGAAGATGAAAGTAAAGAAAAGAAGAAAGAAAAAATAGGAAGTGAAAGAAAACAAGAGGGAAGGGAAAAGAGGAAAGAAAAGGTAAAGGTAAGAAAACAGAGAAGGAGAGGAAATAAAAAAGGAAAGAGGGATGGAAAGGAGAGAATAAAGAAAAAGAGTGAATGAAAGGAAAGTAGAGAAAACAGGGAAGGAAATGAAAGGAAAGAAAACAGGAAAGTGGGGGAAAGGAAAAGAGAGAAAAAAGGAATGAGACAATGAAAGTAAAGAAAATAGGAGAGAAAGGAAAGAACATTTATAGGGAAAGAAAGAGGAAAGGAAGAAAAGGAAAAGCAGGAAATTAAAGCAAAAAAGGAAAGAAGAGAACAAGAGGAAAAGAAAAAGGGAATAAAAGAAAATGAAAGAGGAACAGAAAGGAGAAAGAGTCGAAACAAATAAAGGAATTGAAAGGAGAGCAGGAGAAAGTGAGAGGAGTCTGCAGTGAAAGAGGACGGGATGGAGGATGGAGGATGGAGGGATGGAGGATGTAGGGATGGAGGATGGAGGGATGAGGGATGGAGGGA
>NC_050535.1:1333790-1352222 GCF_002922805.2 Oryzias melastigma | reverse complement strand
TGAGGGATGGAGGATGGAGGGATGGAGGGAGCGAGTGACGTAGAACAGGCGCCGTGACAAACGAGCCTCACGGAGAGATAAGGGGGATTAACCTTGCTGGTAATGAAGGGAGGGAGAGATAATTAATGAGCTCGCCCTTCCCGTGACTCCTCGCAGGAACCCTGGTTTGGAGGATGCGCCTCGCTGGCCAGCAGGGTCCCGGGACGGCTGAGGGAGGCGGAGGAGGGGGCGGAGCCTCCCCTGACTGTACCTTTGCTGCTCGGCTCCTCTGCACTGCAGCTTTTCCGTGTGAGGCGATGCAGTAGCGAGGAGACGTTTGAGGTTCTTTTACAAGAACATAAACGGGAATCTGATGATTTTTATTGATGCATTCAGAAATAAAATCTGTTTATTTAGTCAATTATGCAATTTTTTTTATAATTTCCTGAATCAATTTTCCTGTCATTTTAATTTATTTCAAATTCCCTGAACAATAATACCAAATAAGAATTATTAAATTTATGCAAATGCAAGATTTTCTGTTGCTCTTTAACTGCATGAATAATAATTTACAGTTTTGAAAAGTTAACAGACTCTTAACCAAGCATGAATGAAAGAATGTTTTAATTTTATTCCAAATATGAACCTCTAAATTCAGCTTTAAAAATGTGATTATTCAAAAAGGGCCGATTGAAGTTCAGGAGCTCCATTTTAGCACCTCCACCACCTTTCTGCTTCACCAAAACCCAGCCGCCCACTCACTCCATCCACCTCCAGCTCTCTCAGTCCCTCCGGAGCAGCACTTCCTCTCCTTTGTTTGCCGACATGAACAGAAGCGCCATCATTCGCGGTGGAAACTCGCAAAACCTCGACTCGCTCAAACCGGTTCACGCGGGGATTTCAGAACGCCTCCAACAGCATCTCCGCATCATCTTCAACTGATGGAGAGAATGAGGGACAAAAGAACCAAAACTGACAGGAATCGATGAGCGGACGATCAAATGCTGCAGCAGATGTCAAAATAAGAGAGATTTAAACTTTAAATCATTCCAAACATGAGATAAACTGAAATTAAAATGATGATAACCGCCTAAAAATGATCACAAATGACTAATTTATACTCTGGCTCCCTCTGCTGGACACTCGCCATAAAACATTGTTGTGCAGAAATGCAGCATCAGATGGAGGAAATATAACAGAAATTATTATTTTTAATTAAAACAATTTAATATTATTATTTTAAATCAAGTTAACAGAATTGAAAGCTTAAATAATATGATTATCTATATTTTAAGACCAGCTCCTATCAGAGAACAATCAACCTTTTTACAATTACGATGGTAACCATGGTAACCACTTGCTGAAATATGCAACAGATGGCATTCATACTTTGTGAATTGATTCTGATAATTTAGGGTTTGTAGTTTTTTTTAACTCAAGTTTTAAATTTGCAATTTAATTTTCCAAATTATTAATATTTTTTTAAGCTCAACATTTTTTTTACTTTTAAATGCCCCTGATTGCTAAATGATTACATATATTTGATTATAAAATTATGTTGTGTTGCTTAATTTCCTAATATGCGACTGAAATTACACTTTTTTTCATTTTTTTTTATTTAATTTAACCTTAATTTTACCGGGGAATCCCTTTTTCAAGGGAGACCTGCAACAACATGTCAGAATAACAATAAATTATTATATATTGCATTTTAAATGTTCAATATTCCTTTGAAGTTCACAACTTTTGATTTGTATTATTTTTTTCTGATTGATGATCTGGTTTTCTGTTCACTTTAAACAGATCCTCGTTGGACTCCCCAGTTTTGTCGCCTAAAAACTGCCTTTAAGTCCTCTGTTGACTCCATCTGTTTAATAAAAGCATAAGTCATCTCTTAAAAAGAGCCTTTTTTAATCCTCATAATTTCACAAAATGTTTTGTCCCATTATTTATCTGCTAAACTCCTTTAAAGGAAAATAAAACCTTCAAAGAGAAAATAAACATTTCTGTTTGCTGCCCTCTGCTGGTCACATCGGGTACTACACGAATCCACAGAAAAGGAAATAGGAGGAGGAGGTCCTGCTGGTTAATGAGGCTCATCCACATAATCTCTAATCTCAGATATTAATTCAATCAAGTCATCCTGACCTCAAACGCCATCCCCTTTCTGATCAGCATGCGAGCGCGCACCTGTAACGTTTAACAGGAAGTGGGGGGAGGAAAGAGTTTCTGCAGATTCTTGACATGTTATTAACCACGAAGGAGGTCTCTGCAAATATGAGAGGGATTATTCAAGGAGCGGATTTGTAGGAGCGTTTTCATGATTAATAGGCTTTGAGCTGACCCGTTTCCTGCGGCTACCCCGCCGCCGCCGCCTGTTACTTACAGTAGCTAATGGCCATCATGTCATCCTGCTGGAGGCTGATCTAAAGGAGAGGAGGCCGTGGTAAGACATCAATGATCAAGTATGAAGCAGATTCTGATAAGGATGCTGACGTTTGAACAGGAAATGGTGATTTAAGGATTTCAAACTAATGGCATGAAGGGATTTAGTGAAAAAAAAGTTGATTTCCAAGAATGATTGTTTATTAGTATTGTTGAAGAATGCATAATTATGTGTGTAAATCAACATATAAACATATGGAATTAAAAATAGAATTGTTAATAATCATTTTTGATTACATTATTGACTTTTGTGTTGTAGATCTGCTTCTGTTTAGCTTTAATTTGTATTTCTATTTGTTTCTGTGACTACACCATCCCATAATTTCAGTTATTATGCTTTGGTTAAATTTGCTGTATAAGAAATCAAAATAATTCAAATGTGATGTTATCATAAAAAATAATAAAGAATATAGACAAATATGTCAAAATAAATAGAAAAATGAATATTTTCTTAAATAAAAATGTAATTTGATCTCATTTCAACATATTTATTTAAAAAAAGGGCGAAAATTTAAAAAGAAGCAAAAAAATGTAAAAATATGACAAATAAATAAAATCAGATTTAAAAAAGGCTGAAAGAAGTCATGAATGAATCCTCAGTAAAATTATCCAACTTTTTCTAATAATTTACTTTAAAGAAACATTTTTTGTGACAAAGTTTGATGCTAATCTTTTTCTTCGACTGTCAGGCCATCAGTCAGCTTTTGGAAACCACAGTTGTTTTTTTTACATTTTTTGTTTTGCACCATATTATGTGTTTTTAAATTACTGTTTTATTTAATTGTCTGATTTTACTGTAATTGTATTATTTTTTCATCACAATAATTCTATTGTTTCAAACATTTAATGCATTTTTTAGGCTTTTATTTTTTACATATTTGATAAAAGTTTCATTTTCAAACTATTTTTTATAGATTTAAATGGTTTTGTGTGTTTTTATTCTTCTTCTACTTAAACATGTGCTCAGTTTTTGAAAAAAAAAGTGTTCTTTAAAGATTTGTGACCATTATATATATATTTACAGTATATATAGTATAAATAAAAGACATAAAATAATCTGTCCTGCATCTTCTGTTGTTATCTTTAATATAATAAGGATTATATAAGTAACAATCGGTCAGAAAAACGTTGCATCCTGATCCTGCGCGGCGTCATTCGCCGTTTCTCCGTCCTCTGGATTGAAGCGTAACGCTGCAGGCCGTAGTGAGCAGCTGACCCAGTCACCTTTGACCTCAACCGACTCAATCTCCTCATCAGAGCGCCGCATGCAGAGCGCCAGCAAAACCGATTAGTCACCAAAGAAAACAAACATTCAGAGAAAATCTGTTGTTACATATAAACCCAGACTTGAAAACCTGAAAATGATGTAAAATTCTGCCCGTTTGGTGGTTGGAGCGCAGACAGGAAGTTGTGCGTCTGAACGGGAGGAGCTCGGATCAATCAGACGCTCCGCGGTTCCCGTCTCGTCGTCTCGGAGACAGATGAACAGACAGCTGCCCACCAAAGATTAATTACACAGCAGAGCTCATTAATCGCAGTTCTGTCAGCTCGTTATCGGCCTCCAGCGCTCACTTTCTCCTCATTAGACGCCTCTCCTGTTGTTTTCCTGGGATTTGTATCTTCTCTCCTTTGGCTGGAAAGTTCAGTCGGATGACGGATCGCATGTGACGGTTTCTGTTCTGATGGATCCTTTTTACACAAAAATCTGTTTGTGGCTACAGTTAGCAGACATACTGACAGGGATTACTAAAAACAAACAACTTTAAATATATATATATTAACAATTCTTAAATAGTTTAGTTCAAAATAGTTTTTCTTAGAGTTTCCAGAAAAATGTTCCAATTAAGAACAAAAGAAAGAAAAGAAGCAAAGGAGTAAACGTCTGTTTTTAAAAAGGAACGTTTACCAATCTATGGAGCGACTTTGGTGCCACCACACTGTGAACGAGGGTCACAATTTTGATAGCAAAATTTCCTAAACTGCAAACAAAATGTTTTGAGAATAAAAATTCATAAAAAAATATTAAATATTTGTTTTCAAAAATATTTTTACGTTTGAAATGCAAACGTTTTCAGATGCGTATGGAGCTAACTTGGGGTCAATATTATTAGAAACCCAAATAAAAAAAATATTGGTGTTTGGCCCAAAAAAATGTAAAATGTCTGAAATTTTTTGATATTCTTAAATACACTTAATTATTTTCAGCTTCAAATGTTCTGCTTTATTTAGGTTTCAAAACTCAAAGTTTCAATTTCAAAACTTTTTTTCAGTTTCAAATCTTTTTTTTTGCTTTCGGATCAGAAAATTTCAAAATCGAAAATGAAACAAAAAGAGTTGAAACTGAAAAAAAGTTTTGAAATTTAAAAAAATTAACATTTGAAGCTGAAAAAAATTAAGTTAATTTTGAATAGCAAGAACTTTCATACTTTTTACATTTTTTGACCAAACACTAATATTTGTTTTAATTTGTTTTATTTGAGTTTCACATAATATTTTAGCCGTAATTTAGCTCCATAGATGCGTTGTGTCATCTCACTTTCTCCCTATCTTTGATTTTGCGTCCATAAGTTTCAGTTTAATCGTAATAAATGTGCTACACCAAACAGCCAATCACAGACAAGAGGGTTCATGCTGATTGGTCTAGATCACATGTATCAAAGTCGAGGCCCGGGGGCCGGATCCGGCCCTCTGGGTAATTCTATCCGGCCCTCTGGATCATTTTATTTTATTGTTATTAATGACCCGATGTTATCTTGAGCTCATTTCTAACTTGTATAATTTTGACAAAATATATTTTTATGGAGAGTAAAATATTGAAAGTTATTTAAGGTTTAAGTTGATTTATTCTGGAATAATATTCCTGTCTGTTTTTATTCATAGTAATATTAAAAAGTTATGTTTTTTAGGTTTTAAAAATTGTCATTCTGCTAGCTTTATGGACTATTTTGGTATTTACTGAGATTTTTTTAGGCTAATTTGGAGTTGAGCTAATATTTTAGCAACATGCTAGCTGTTTTGGCTGATTTAGGATTTTTTTTTAAAGTTTTTTTAAAGCTAATTTGGCCTTAAAGGGTTTTAGATGATCCGCCGGTCAGTGATTCATTGTGTTTAGGATCATAAAAATGACAAATTTGATTTGTTTTAAACAAATGTAATAAAACTCTGTCCAGTATTTCAGTTCTTCTTTTAAGCTACAGAACTGCAGTTTTATGATATTAATGCAACATATCTTCATTCTTATCCCAGCTGGTTGGAGTGGGTGTCCCGGTCTGGGATGAAGGTTGAATGAACCAGACGAAGGTTTCATCTGAAAGGTTGCAGTTCTAGGATTTGGCCACATGAGGACGGTGCAGGCCCATCCACGGAGCCAGGATTAGCAGCTTTTCATCCGGAAAACTGGGAACCACGGCGTGGTTTGAAGTCTGACACATCCTCTTAGGTCTGAACAAACCCTCCCTCCTCAAGATTCACAGCTTCAACGTCCCTCCGTCAGTCCAGAAACTGAGCATCGCTCGTTTGTTAGAGACGGCCTGCAACCGCCACCCGCCGACTTCAGCTGAGAGGTCTGCCAGACGAGTGTGACTGTGAGGAGACAAAGTGAGGAGGAGGAGGAGGAACCATCCACTCCAACTCTGAGAGACAGATGCTGTGAGGAAGCACACCTGCACAGACATCAGGACCCGCCTCACCTGGAGATTATTTCTGTTTTTGATCCATGTTGATTCTGCACATCCTGCCCCCCCACACACTCATCTGTACTTCCTTCAGTCTCGCTCTGGACCGTCTGCTGTCTCTCCAGCTTTCGGGCGATAATCCCCAAATTAGCGACGGACTAACAATCAGAAGCCAAAACATTCCACTTCCTCGTCCTTCTAGATTGGTCTTTCTGCCCCTGAAGGAAGGACTGGGCGACCCTGAAACACGCAGCTGTTTTTAGATGCAGCAAAGACACGGAAACATCAACGGAGCGCTTCGAAGTCACTCTCTGATCTGTTTTCTAAGCGTTTTAGCCAAAATTAAATTAAAAAACATGTCGTTTTCAACAACCCCGCCCCTCTTTACCCTCCTGGTTGCTGAGAGCTCTCTGTTTCCAAGCTAGCTTACATCCTCAACACTACAATACTTCTGCAACAAAAAAGATTAGCAATATTAAAGTTGGAGTCAGACGAGGAAAATCCAAGAGTTCCTGAGAGTATTTTCTACGTCACAAATACGATTTTTTTAATACTCCTGGTTAAATAAATAAATACTCAGAAATGTCATTTTAACTTGAATATTCTTAATAAATGTCTTCCATCGATTTAATCGAAGTTATAGTAACTTTATAGAACGACAAAGTACAATAAATCGATAATTATTGACATCGTGATACACAAGTATTGCAAAACATGTTATAAATACCTTAAAGGTTTACAGAAATGCAGACAGAGAAATATTTAAGTTCTTAAAAAAGTAAATGAATCATAAATCAAGATCAACGATTCACAGATGAAATCAGATTCTTACTTTTTTATCTAAATATGTCTGAGTGTTGTCTTTTTACTGGATAAATTAAAATGTGTAAACACCATCATTTATACGTTTATTCAGAACTATTTGATCTATAAACTTTATAATTTTTGAAATATTGAACATAATTTGCCCCATAGAAAATAAACAGGAAAGTCTTCAAATTTAGCAATTTTAAATAGATTATCAACAAGCCTTTAAATATATTCATGGTTATGTTTTCATCTTTTAGAATAATTTTCAAAAAAATTGGAGTTTAGCTAATATTTTAGCAACATGCTAACCTTTTTGGCTAATTTAGTTTACTGAGGTTTTATGCTTATTTGGAGTTTAGCGAGTATTTTAGCAACGTGTTAGCTTTTGGGGCTAATTTGAATTTGAGCTAATATTTTAGCAACACACTAAATATTTTTGCAAAATTGCCATGTACAGTATTAGGGATTTTTAATCAATTTTACTGGACATTTTCAGAAATGTAGGTCAACTTCAGCGCTCTTTCATAGTTCTTTCACTAAATGTCCAGTTTTTTAGCAAATTTAACATTTTACAAATAGCTTTGCATTTTCAGCAGTTTAAATAAATTGCGTCACCATTTTCAGCATAAAAGCTTAAGCAACAACCTTCAGAAAAAGCATTCACACTAGCATTATCGCAGGTAAGGCAACGTTTTAGATTTCGTTCATCTACAAAATATAATTGATACTTTTACTTTGAAAATCAGAAGCTTCATTGCTGCTTTATTTTGAAGTTCCGGTGACGGTAGTGGATTCGGTTTGTTTATTTCATGCACCTAAAATCCAACATTATTTCACATTTTAGAGGGATAATTGTTTCGTTTTACTACATTCTACTATATTAATAAAAATTGCTAATTGCAATCTTAATCGTCACAAATATTTGCAAATATCCGAGTATTCTGATACTCATTACAGCCTTTACAGTTTAATTCATGTTCACTTTTATATAAATGAAACTGTTTTAGTGAACAGGAAATGATGTGTTAGTTGTTTTTCTATTTGTTCGTGTATCGTAAATATCGAGATTACAATATTTATCGCTAATATCGAGTCATCGTGGAGCCCTGTCTCTAAAAAAAGTCCCAACAGGGAGCACATCTGCCCCTGAAGAGCGGCCTGCAGACGGACTCCTGCACCCCAGCATGCAGGAAACCGTCGGCCCCCCTCACCTGTACATGCACATGAAGCGTCTGGACCCGGGGCTTGAACGCCACCTCCTCCTGAGTCTTCATGGCTCCCGAGCTCAGCCGGTTCCGTCGACCCGTCAGCCGCCAGCTCTGCCGCTCCTCATCTCACACAAGTCACCCACCAGCCTGAAACCCCCCCATACTGATCAAGTTCCAAACCATAGAGGGGGGGTCTGCTCTGACTGACCCACTAACATTTACAGTAGCAGCAAATATCCACGTTTTTCACCCTCATTTCTCTTTACCGTCCTATAAATGTATCACCAAAATATGAAAAATATTTGTTTGGGTTTCTTTTGTGTCACAAGTAAAAATGATCCCAAAAAATCATCAACACCTGCAAAATAATGACCTAAACTGCTGCTGGATTTCTGCAGGTTGAGATATTTTCAGAGCAGCTATAATAGGTTCTGCCAGCGCGAGCTGCTCAGCAAACAGAAATATCTCAACCTTCCAGCCCACATGGAAGATGTACAGCTCCAACAAAACCCCTAAATCCATGCAGCCAGAGTTTACACATCTTTACGTGGATGCAAACGCGTCAGGAGGAAGGAACGGGCAAATATTAGCGTTTCTTTCATGACCTGGTTAAAGAAGAGCATTAATATTAGAATGTCACAGAAAGTTTCTTCTAAAAAATGGAGATTAAGTCCGTCTGCAGCTGCTTCTCTGGGTTCTATGTTTTTAAGAATTTAAATAAAAATTAGAACCAGATAGAAACTCATGAGGATTTTTCTGATGATAAAAAAAATCATAATAATTCTGAGTATTTCTTTATTTAAATGAATCATGAGTAAATGAAAAAATGCAGTTTGAAAAAGATTGAAAATAAGCTGTCCAGTCCACAAACTCTGTGATCTGAGCTCTTAGCAACATGGATGGGAAGTGGGGGCGGGGTTGCTCCTCGCCAACAGTCCCGCCCACATCAACTCAAAGGGTGAATTTCTAACCAGCTAATGCAGAAACTATGTCCTAGATTATTTTGGCTAAAACACAGCATCATCACACCGTATTTTTGGACTATAAGTCGCAGTAGCCAAAAAAATGAATAATAAGGAAGAGAAATTCATAAATAAGTCGCACTTTTGTGAGAAAAGTTTGCAACAAAATAGGGAACAAGATTGAGCATTTAATCTTGAATGGTAAATCATAAAATTGGAATAGAGATCAATAATAGAGTGAATATTTGAACATGTCACTACTGGAATAGATTTATGTTAACATAGGACGAATCTAGTATAAAAATAAGAAAGATTGTTCAGGTAATCAAACAACAAGTCAACAAATCCAAATTCTTCCCCTACCCTTCATTTAGCCCTCCAAATGGAGAGATATGGAAAAATGGTGTCTTCGAATTCTCCCACTTCGATGCCATCATCAATCAGCTACGTTAGCGCGGAGCTGCTAGCGATCGGAAATAAATCAAGAAAAGAGATTCACGGCTTGCCCCTTCGGCGCAGGAATACAGACACCCCTTTCCCTTCAAATGGCCCTACAATTGGAGGGGTAAAGGAAGAATTCAGATTCTGCAGTTTTATCAATTTAAACAGCTAAATTTGTTGAATTCTTCATCGCTTTAGTTGCTTTGGAACAATTTAATCAAGCCCAGAGAAAATCTACATTCTTATTCTCACTCCCAACTCGTCTTCTATGGACGTATGGTTCAGGCCCCCTTTGCGCCACTTTTTGACGTGTTGGGTGTCCCCAACTCGTCGTTTTTTGATGTGCTGGCTATTCCCATTAAATCCTGGGTCCCAACTGTCGGGACGCGGGACTGGTACGGGTTAGGGTACTGGAACCAGTCTGCGTCCCGAGGGTTGGGGACCCCTGAATAGCGAATGGACTTTTTCTCTCTCTTTCCCGGAACAAACTGTTACCGGTTCGTGGCCCAGAGGTTGGGGACTCCTG
Organism: Oryzias melastigma; assembly: GCF_002922805.2. Lineage (NCBI taxonomy): Eukaryota > Metazoa > Chordata > Actinopteri > Beloniformes > Adrianichthyidae > Oryzias > Oryzias melastigma. Next base: position 1,342,177 of record NC_050535.1, on the reverse strand, counting down.
ATTTAATTGAAACAGCCTCCACATAGAAAAACGACAAGTTAGGAACACCCAAAACCTCAAGAAGTGCCGCAGAGGGGACCCGAAGCATACGTCCATACATGACGAGTTTGGAGTGAGTTGTTCAAACGCACATTTAAGAAACCACTTCCAACGAAAGGTTTATGTAAATAATATGCTTCCATTTCGGGCTTCTGCTTTCATTAATCTCAACTTTCACGCGTCCCTATGCCAAGTTTTAAGTCCGTTTAACAGCTTTACGTGCAAAACACCTTTAAACACATGTCAAAAGTTGAACCAGTTGAACTTTGACCAATCAGGTCGTCCTTTTCAAAGCACAAAAGTACCAATCATCTGTAATGGATCATGGAGGAGAAATTAATGATTCTGATTAGTCTTTTGTTTATCGGAATAGAGCTGTGAAAGAAAAATCCTGGAACAAAATTTGCAATATTTGCACCGCTAACAACATTTGCACCAAGTTCCAACTGTAGGTGGCGGACATGCGCTTGTATCGACTAGCGACAGTCCAGTGTGAACACCTTATGCTAAACGCGCGTAACATATCCGGTGTACGTAGCTTGAGATCGAGCGGAACTTCTTGTTCTGCGTTGATGTCAGTAACAAATACTGATGCATGTAACTACAGTGTCCCCTAGTGGCTGTTATTATTAATATTTTTTTAATCTAAGTTGCCTCCTCAGCCAAACTATGCCAAATAAATGTGACTTATACTTCAAAAATATTTTTCGGAGTATAAGTGAACCTGGTTTTAAAACAGCTCAAAAAGAATCAGAGTGGGACTCTTTGACTGGATATCTTAGCATTATTCTCTACTTCCTGTTTGACCCAACAGACCAAAATATACCATAAAAATCTCACTTTTTAGATGTATTTGGTTTTTTTTTCTTTCTACAGTGATTGGACTATTTACACCAATCCACCGTGGTCTCCTAGCAGCAGAAATGTGAGCAACAAGCAGCTAAAAATAAAAGACGTCCACCCAAACACGCTCCAGACGCTCCCGTCCTGGCGGTGAAGCGTGCTGTCAGCCCCTCCAGTCTGCAACTTTAAGCTGTCAAGGTGTAACATGAGGCGGGCGTTAATAATAGCCTCTGCTTTGCTGCTAATGGGACCAAAAGAAATGCATGCCAAACTAAATGGTGACATGCAACACTTTCATTCATTTCAATACTCAAGAATGTTTTCCAGCTTTATGGTTAGCCGTGTTAGCCGTGCTAGCTTCCCATCTGCTCCGATGGGAGGAGGGAGGAGAGATTCCGGCTTAAAGCCACACTAATGCCGCTCTCCATGAGCAGCACCACAACAAAGTTACAAGCGTTGTGCATAAACAATCACCAGAGGGCGGGATAAACGCGCTCGTCCTCTGGCTTCACCTTCCACAGATCCCAGACGGCAGAGCGGTGCAGCCCACCTGAGGAAAACACGGAGTCGACAGGACTGGGGGAGTCTGCCAAGCAGAGGAAACCTCCTGTCAGTCAAGTGTCAGGGCAGCCGGGGAGAGGGATATCAGGCAGCGTGTGAGAGGCTGAAAATAACTCCGTCCATCTTTATCGGGGTCACGCGGTTCCTGACTTCCATTCAGGAAAAATCCAAAAATTAATGCATTTCATGCACTGAAGTCCGATAATCTTCTGATCTAATTTTTATTATGGTTATTAAATCTGTGTCGTCGTTTTAGGACAAAGTTTCTGCAGAGCAGCAGGAGTTGATTTGAAATTAACCCCCCACTTAGTGCTGAGAGCTCTCTGTTTACATTAGCAGAGCAGCAAAAATGGCGACCAATATCGGAGCTACAGTTTTGCTCTGAATTCAGACTCAGAAAGACGTTCATGTTAGAGCATATATGCAGTATTTTTCAAACTGCAAGTACATGCAGCACAGAGGGGCGGAGCAGGGAGCTCGTGCTCCCGCCCATCAGATAGTTTTCAAACTGAATTTTTTTCATCTGCTCCTGATTTATTTTAATAAAAGAAATGATGAAAGGGTAACCAAACCCTAAATGAACTTTTTTTATCTCTATAAATGGGGCTTTAGAAGTCCCGCCTGTTGCCAAATTTTTGACAAATTAAAATGAACGCGTTTAATTCTTGAGATATAATCAAAAACCGCCCGTGTGCTGCCCCCTACAGGTTGAATCGAGGTACTACAGTTGAATTTTGGAAGTCCCAGGTCATGATTTGAAGCTCCAGTAATGGTAACAATCTTGTTCCCCGCCCCACCCCTCTGACTGGAGTTTCAAATACCCTAAATTTAAGGAATTTAACATTTGTATTCAGAAACTTTAGGGTGTATTGAGACTGGATACATGTGGTTCACTCGAAGTCAACCAGAGTCTGTTTCCCGATAATCTGGAACTGACTACAGACAAACAAATCCTGGTCCCGGACCAGGAACCGCTCTCTGACCCATCTTTCTAGGTGGTCTCGGTTCGTTTCTAATCAGAATGAACTTCGATTCATCTGAGATTTCTCAGTCTGAATACCATCCATGCTGGGACCAATATGGCCGCCGTAGCCGTCGTTAGTGGACAACGTGGATCAGCGATGCAACAGCAACTCATTGAAATGTGGTTGGATGAATGCAGGCTCATTAAAACAACTTCTCACTGTTTTCCCAACAATTTATTTGTCATAAAAACGTACTAGCGTCCTCAGTAACCGTCTTGTAGAATGGCTCCACCGATCAAAAGCAGCAGTAAAGTGTTGAACCTGACGTCGATACAGACGTTCAAAATTGGTCAGCGGAATAAAACATTTCACTAAGTAAACTATTAGTATTTGCAAAGTGCAGAACCTCCATCTTTCTTTTTGTTTAGACCCGCCCCCTTAACTGCTGGCCAATGACTGAAGAGATTTTTAGTCACGTGGTTTAGTTTATAAGCTTTGGTCCGAAACACGATAGTCTGTTTGACTGCAGTCTGAATACGGACCAAACACAAGGTTTGGGACAAATCGTCTTCCCAGTCTGAATACACCCTTACATTTTAAGCTTATATTTTTTATATATATATAAATGCTCCACATGTTTAAAACACCAAAACCATTTATATCAGAGTTCATCAGTACTTTAGAGACTATATAGTCCGGATCTATCCAGGTCGCTGGACTTTAATACAATTCGGACTCGTGCCTGATACTTTTTAATCTTTATTTTGTGAAGTAGAAACTGTTCATGAATCCTTTTCTAATTCTAAAAATTTGGATGATTTATTCAAAATAAATGTACATACATTTGTTCAACTGACAAACCATTCGTTGTGGTCAATATTCACCAATGTACTAAGCATTAATGCACTCGGGTTTTTCGCAGGGACGTTTTACTGGATTTGCCCAAAGAAATGGTGAACTTTCAATGTTAAAATATAAGTTACATTATTTAATCTGACCCACAAAACTGGAATAAATTATACTGATAATCCTTAATAATGTTCCTCCTGTAATTCTGGCGTCTCTCATAAATACATAAATGCAATGACCTTTATCCAAAAGTGCAGAAAACAATTCTGCACCAGCATGGTGTTGGAAGACTTGTTTTTCTCAACGTTGGTGCTTTTCAATTTGACAGTCATTTTTCCGATCACTCCAACACCCCATGAACGCAATATTTCTTGAAATGGGATTTTTCCTGAAAGGACATCAACCTATTGATGCTAAATGAGAGCAAAATCCACAAACTTTGAAATAAAAAATCCAAAATGTTCTGTTTAAAGCATATGTGCCATCAAGATTCCATGTTATTTCTTTCTCTAATAAGGCTGATTACCAAAACACTCCATGGATCTGCTTCTGGTCCGGCCATCTATCAAATTTTAGGATCAATTTTTAGAACCTATTGTGGCCCATAAATACCACGATTATTTTAATAGTCGACTAATCACTGATTATTTTTTCTGATTTTAGTCGTCTAATCAGGTCATGAACAAACTGGATGTAAGGCAGAGATCTTAACCATCATTAACTTTAAACTAACTAAAAACTAGATATATAGGAATACCTGTGATAATGCTAGTGTGAATGATAGCAAAAAACACTGAAGCTGATAGCCGGCTAAAATATTAGTTAAATGCCAAATTAGCCTAAAAAACTGTAAAAAGCTTAAGGTAACCAAAATCGCTAACATGCAGCTGAAGTATTAGCTGAACTCCAAATTAACTTAAAAAACTGAAAAAAATCCCAAATTAGTCCAAATACAATCAATAAAAATCAGCTAGCATGCAGCTGAAATATTAGCTAAACTCCAAATTAACCTAAAAAAAGAAAAAAAATCATAAATTAGCAAAATAGCTAGCATGTAACGGAAATATTAGCTGGACTCCAAATTAGCCTAAAAAACTGAAAAATTTCTAAAATAGCCAAAAAAGTTAGCATGTAGCTGAAATATTAGCTAAACTCAAAATTAGCCAACAAAACTGTAAAAATCCTAAATTAGCCAAAACAGCTAGCATGCAACTGAAATATTAGCTAAACTCCAAATCAACCTAAAAAAAGAAAAAAATCATAAATTAGCAAAATAGCTAGCATGTAACGGAAATATTAGCTAAACTCCAAAATAGCCTAAAAATCACAAATAAATGCCAAAATAGTCCATAAATCTAGCAGAATGCCATCATAACTTTAATCCGTACTACACTCTAACTCCATATAATAAAAAGTAAAAACTAATCGACAATTAAATTAGTCATCGGCTATTTTAATAGTCGATTAGTCGTCGATTAGTTGACTATTAATGCTAGCCCCACCCATGAGTCTAAAAGTTTGCCCCCCTCTGGCCTAGATAGTGCACTAACCGGGTAAAACAGAAACAGTTGACTTTTATTGATAAAACAAACCTCATTCCTAAAAAACACAGATTCCATCTTCTTTTAGCAGCGTAGCAGCAAAGATTAATGGCTCTTTGATACCGTCCCGATCGACTCGCACTTCAACACCTCCTTTTCTCAGCTTGGGGTAAAGCCAAAAGTCCTGTCTGACCCAACACTCAAACCAAATTACCACCAGATCCCACTCCACACTGTCCGTAGAACCAAGACTTCCACTTCTTCTCCAGTAGATTTAGAACCGATTTTCTGCAGTATTGACTCAGCGAGAGGAAGGTCATAAATCTGTGCCACGATGTCTCCAACATATACAATAGAGCTGCTAAACTTAGACTAATGAATCGGGTCACCCTTACCTTAGTAATGGCCAGAAAAGCAGAACTTTATACTCACACGGACACATGCAAAAGACAGACGGTTTGGGTCAGATAAGGATGTGGACGCTTCATACACATGCAAATCCTTAATATGACCCTTTTTTTTTTGCTGCCAGAGCAAAATCAGCTGTCATGGCAACGTGCGTTCACATCTCAGCACTCATTACCATAGTTAGGATCATCAGTAGCAGCGGTAGCAGTGGTGGTGGTGGTGGTGCTCCACAGCAAACAAAGGGAACATGCCGGTGCAGTTAGGATTATCGGTTTCTACCATGCCAGCATAACAGAGATGAGGCCCTGATGTGTCATGTGCTCCTCGGCTGACACGCCCCCTTCCACCTGAGGGCGTGGCAGCCGAGGAGAGATGCAGGCGCTGCGTTCATTGCAAGAAAAAAAAAAGAGAAAAAAGAGGGGGGCACTTGAAGAGAGAAATCGTACTTTGCGAAACGGCGTTTCAGACGACCGGACTTTCTTGGGAGATATCTGTGAAGAGAGTAAGAGAATTATTTTCTGGTTTTCCCTCTTCAGAGATATCTCCTGTGGCATATTGCTGTTCTGTCTCCGTCAGCAGGAACTCTAGGAGATTCCTCTGAAGCATTGAAACACACTTCTGTAAAAGTTGAGGTGCGGCTCAATAGTTTGGGTTTTAAGGGAATCATAGACTGTATATCTGAGCTTTCACAGCGCTTTTCGAGTGTTAAGAAGAATCGATGAACAACAACACATCAGAGGAGACACTCATGGAAGAGGAGACACACAATCACAGGAGAGTTACAGGGAAGACGATGAGCTGTGAGAAGTCTGAACACAAAAACTGAGCGTTGGAGACAGGACGGATGTTTATGTCAGCAGAAGCTCTTACCTGGTCAGCAAAAGATTTTCATTTCAAGCTACGTTCACATCGGGTTTGGAAACGTGAAAAGTTTATGTATACGAGTGTATATGTCTGTTTTGGTGCTCGTTGATTTTCAGTTGTACAGGAAAGAACGCATTAAAAAATTGTCAAAATGTTGTTAGTTTGTGATACTGTCCTTCAACTGTCTGTAGATGAGTTCAAGTTTGAGTTACTCTCTCTCTCTATTTACTACATTTTTACTTTTTTAAATTTAAATTTAAATTAAAAAAATATATATTTAACCAGAGATCCACAATGGAGGGGTAACAGCGCCACATGTGGCTCCGGAGCCGCATGTTATTCTGATCTAGACCAATCAGCAGACTGTTTGGAGGCACAAATGTCACACAAGTGAAACTTATGAAGCAAAATCAAAAAGAGGGAGAAAGTGAGATGGGAGACGACGCATCTGAAAGCATCTGTGCTGCAAACGCAAAAATATTTCTTGAAGCCCAAAAATATTTATATATATTTGAAAGAAAATATTTAATATTTAATTTGCAAGCTATAAAATTCTGTTGACTCCTATTTTGAAAGAAAGTGGTTTAAACACATAAAAGTAGGGCTGGGTTGATAAAATTGATTAATCAGTTTGAATCGAAGCTTAAAAGATCAATAATTGATTCTTAAAAAATAGATTGATTTAGCACATAAAGCTAAAGTGCACTAGCTTGATGCTAATGTGTAGTGGACTTTCCCATAGGACGGCTAATGCTAATGCTATGTCGACCTAAACAAACATGCTGACTAAATGAACATCTTTATTGAATTTTACAAATTCTTTTGAAGAAAAATTTTTAAAGTGACTATTTATGGTCTAAAACAGTTTTTGTTCATTCTTTCTTCTTCTGGAATAAGGTGTAATGCTATAGTGTGATCACCACCTAGTGGTCAAACTGAAACGTCCTCCAGGAGAAGCAGAACAATGTTTATAATGTTAATGATCTGAACATTTTAGTTAGAACTTCTCCTTTAGAGAATCCATGTAACTCTGGATGATATTAACAATCTGATTATTTCACTGATACATTTACAGTATGTGAACTGGATCAGATTAATATGAATATATTCCAGTCATACAGTAGATTATTAAAGTATTTCTAAGCAAATGTGTCTAAATGTGTAAACTCAAAATGTAATTTAATTGAAGGATCAATTTCTTTTTTTCAAATCGGAATCGAATTGATTCATGCTCTTGTGAATTGAATCATTTCTGGAAATTATAATCGATACCCAGCCCTACAAGAAGGTAGGAGAAGAAAGGTTAAATTCTGATCCAGGTTAGTCAAAATTCCAGTAATTTAAAGTGCTGGAAAAGTGAATTCATTTTGTTGGATGATAAACATTGTCAGTCCCAATGTTCCAAACATTGCCGCCTGATTGGTGAGAGTGGTCGCCTTAGAAACTTAATCTGACTCGGACCAATCACTGCTTATGGAAGATGTCTGGAACCAACATGGTGGCGTCATTAGTCAAAAAACATGGCGACTGGATTGACTGAATTTGGTTGGAATGGTTTTCTATCGATGACGTCACATTGGTCTCAGAAAACCGGCGCTGTGATGTCACTCTTTTAGACTTCCTGGAGGGAACTGCAGTAGTTTGATGGCCACACCCCCTTTTTGTTCCACAGAAAAACACCCGTTTGGTGAATTGTGCTTTTTGCTTTGATACACATGATCTGAAAACCTTTTTATGTCTCTTTTAATAATGCAACATGAACCTAAAATGTTTGTCTCTCTTTAGCAACTGGAGACGCTCCAAAATAGGAAGATGGCGAGCTCAGAAAATGGACGGATGGATAGAAACTACCACATTCTGCTGCTTTAACATGGATGAAGACACGGAGAAAGAAACTAAACCAAACGAACGGTTGCTACCTTCATGGGCGCCAGCTGGATGGGGGTGATGTAGGAGGGGTCCACCATGGGTTTGGGCCGGTTGGCAGTGTCCGCCAGCAGGCTCTGCCATTGCTGCGGCAGTCCGGTGAACTTCTGCTCCCGCGGGTCGAAGCCCGTGTGCACGCGGTGCTCGAAGTTCGAGGGAGCGGAGATCTCCAGCCGTTTCTTCTTCTTGCCGAACATGCTGGAGAACGCTGGCAAACCTGAGAACCCAGAAAGGAATCCTGTCAGCACCAAATCGAGGACCAAAAAACTGAACTAAGAAAGGTATTTCAGGAATAATAATCAATCTTAATCATCTTAATCAATACTTGACCACCTGATCAAGATTTAAAGCATTGATCCAGATCACTTATTCTATTTGGTTGATCTTTTTC